>NC_091170.1:11143600-11353600 GCF_040958095.1 Procambarus clarkii
ATTTGTGTTCCTCACGTGTGCCCCAAAGAATGAGGTGATTTGGTAAAATGCTATGCCCAAGATTACTATCCGAGTGCCGGCGGTGGGGTGGTTCAAATAGCCTCGGCTATCACCTCATTATGTCCGGTCGTGATGGTCAAGTGGATTAAGGCGTCTTGTACATACCAGTTGCGTTGCTCCTGGGAGTATGGGTTCGAGTCACTTCTGGGGTGTGAGTTTTCAGTTGCATATTGTCCTGGGGACCATTCAGGCTTGTTCGCATTTGTGTTCCTCACGTGTGCCCCAAAGAATGAGGTGATTTGGGAAAATGCTATGCCCAAGATTACTATCCGAGTGCCGGCGGTGGGGTGGTTCAAATAGCCTCGGCTATCACCTCATTATGTCCGGTCGTGATGGTCAAGTGGATTAAGGCGTCTTGTACATACCAGTTGCGTTGCTCCTGGGAGTAGGGGTTCGAGTCACTTCTGGGGTGTGAGTTTTCAGTTGCATATTGTCCTGGGGACCATTCAGGCTTGTTCGCATTTGTGTTCCTCACGTGTGCCCCAAAGAATGAGGTGATTTGGTAAAATGCTATGCCCAAGATTACTATCCGAGTGCCGGCGGTGGGGTGGTTCAAATAGCCTCGGCTATCACCTCATTATGTCCGGTCGTGATGGTCAAGTGGATTAAGGCGTCTTGTACATACCAGTTGCGTTGCTCCTGGGAGTATGGGTTCGAGTCACTTCTGGGGTGTGAGTTTTCAGTTGCATATTGTCCTGGGGACCATTCAGGCTTGTTCGCATTTGTGTTCCTCACGTGTGCCCCAAAGAATGAGGTGATTTGGTAAAATGCTATGCCCAAGATTACTATCCGAGTGCCGGCGGTGGGGTGGTTCAAATAGCCTCGGCTATCACCTCATTATGTCCGGTCGTGATGGTCAAGTGGATTAAGGCGTCTTGTACATACCAGTTGCGTTGCTCCTGGGAGTATGGGTTCGAGTCACTTCTGGGGTGTGAGTTTTCAGTTGCATATTGTCCTGGGGACCATTCAGGCTTGTTCGCATTTGTGTTCCTCACGTGTGCCCCAAAGAATGAGGTGATTTGGTAAAATGCTATGCCCAAGATTACTATCCGAGTGCCGGCGGTGGGGTGGTTCAAATAGCCTCGGCTATCACCTCATTATGTCCGGTCGTGATGGTCAAGTGGATTAAGGCGTCTTGTACATACCAGTTGCGTTGCTACTGCGAGTATGGGTTCGAGTCACTTCTGGGGTGTGAGTTTTCAGTTGCATATTGTCCTGGGGACCATTCAGGCTTGTTCGCATTTGTGTTCCTCACGTGTGCCCCAAAGAATGAGGTGATTTGGTAAAATGCTATGCCCAAGATTACTATCCGAGTGCCGGCGGTGGGGTGGTTCAAATAGCCTCGGCTATCACCTCATTATGTCCGGTCGTGATGGTCAAGTGGATTAAGGCGTCTTGTACATACCAGTTGCGTTGCTCCTGGGAGTATGGGTTCGAGTAACTTCTGGGGTGTGAGCTTTCAGTTGCATATTGTCCTGGGGACCATTCAGGCTTGTTCGCATTTGTGTTCCTCACGTGTGCCCCAAAGAATGAGGTGATTTGGTAAAATGCTATGCCTAAGATTACTATCCGAGTGCCGGCGGTGGGGTGGTTCAAATAGCCTCGGCTATCACCTCATTATGTCCGGTCGTGATGGTCAAGTGGTTTAAGGCGTCTTGTACATACCAGTTGCGTTGCTCCTGGGAGTATGGGTTCGAGTCACTTCTGGGGTGTGAGTTTTCAGTTGCATATTGTCCTGGGGACCATTCAGGCTTGTTCGCATTTGTGTTCCTCACGTGTGCCCCAAAGAATGAGGTGATTTGGTAAAATGCTATGCCCAAGATTACTATCCGAGTGCCGGCGGTGGGGTGGTTCAAATAGCCTCGGCTATCACCTCATTATGTCTGGTCGTGATGGTCAAGTGGATTAAGGCGTCTTGTACATACCAGTTGCGTTGCTCCTGGGAGTATGGGTTCGAGTCGCTTCTGGGGTGTGAGTTTTCAGTTGCATATTGTCCTGGGGACCATTCAGGCTTGTTCGCATTTGTGTTCCTCACGTGTGCCCCAAAGAATGAGGTGATTTGGTAAAATGCTATGCCCAAGATTACTATCCGAGTGCCAGCGGTGGGGTGGTTCAAATAGCCTCGGCTATCACCTCATTATGTCCGGTCGTGATGGTCAAGTGGATTAAGGCGTCTTGTACATACCAGTTGCGTTGCTCCTGGGAGTATGGGTTCGAGTCGCTTCTGGGGTGTGAGTTTTCAGTTGCATATTGTCCTGGGGACCATTCAGGCTTGTTCGCATTTGTGTTCCTCACGTGTGCCCCAAAGAATGAGGTGATTTGGTAAAATGCTATGCCCAAGATTACTATCCGAGTGCCGGCGGTGGGGTGGTTCAAATAGCCTCGGCTATCACCTCATTATGTCCGGTCGTGATGGTCAAGTGGATTAAGGCGTCTTGAACATACCAGTTGCGTTGCTCCTGGGAGTATGGGTTCGAGTCACTTCTGGGGTGTGAGTTTTCAGTTGCATATTGTCCTGGGGACCATTCAGGCTTGTTCGCATTTGTGTTCCTCACGTGTGCCCCAAAGAATGAGGTGATTTAGTAAAATGCAATGCCCAAGATTACTATCCGAGTGCCGGCGGTGGGGTGGTTCAAATAGCCTCGGCTATCACCTCATTATGTCCGGTCAAGATGGTCAAGTGGATTAAGGCGTCTTGTACATACCAGTTGCGTTGCTACTGGGAGTATGGGTTCGAGTCACTTCTGGGGTGTGAGTTTTCAGTTGCATATTGTCCTGGGGACCATTCAGGCTTGTTCGCATTTGTGTTCCTCACGTGTGCCCCAAAGAATGAGGTGATTTGGTAAAATGCTATGCCCAAGATTACTATCCGAGTGCCGGCGGTGGGGTGGTTCAAATAGCCTCGGCTATCACCTCATTATGTCCGGTCGTGATGGTCAAGTGGATTAAGGCGTCTTGTACATACCAGTTGCGTTGCTCCTGGGAGTATGGGTTCGAGTCACTTCTGGGGTGTGAGTTTTCAGTTGCATATTGTCCTGGGGACCATTCAGGCTTGTTCGCATTTGTGTTCCTCACGTGTGCCCCAAAGAATGAGGTGATTTGGTAAAATGCTATGCCCAAGATTACTATCCGAGTGCCGGCGGTGGGGTGGTTCAAATAGCCTCGGCTATCACCTCATTATGTCCGGTCGTGATGGTCAAGTGGTTTAAGGCGTCTTGTACATACCAGTTGCGTTGCTCCTGGGAGTATGGGTTCGAGTCACTTCTGGGGTGTGAGTTTTCAGTTGCATATTGTCCTGGGGACCATTCAGGCTTGTTCGCATTTGTGTTCCTCACGTGTGCCCCAAAGAATGAGGTGATTTGGTAAAATGCTATGCCCAAGATTACTATCCGAGTGCCGGCAGTGGGGTGGTTCAAATAGCCTCGGCTATCACCTCATTATGTCCGGTCGTGATGGTCAAGTGGATTAAGGCGTCTTGTACATACCAGTTGCGTTGCTCCTGGGAGTATGGGTTCGAGTCGCTTCTGGGGTGTGAGTTTTCAGTTGCATATTGTCCTGGGGACCATTCAGGCTTGTTCGCATTTGTGTTCCTCACGTGTGCCCCAAAGAATGAGGTGATTTGGTAAAATGCTATGCCCAAGATTACTATCCGAGTGCCGGCGGTGGGGTGGTTCAAATAGCCTCGGCTATCACCTCATTATGTCCGGTCGTGATGGTCAAGTGGATTAAGGCGTCTTGTACATACCAGTTGCGTTGCTCCTGGGAGTATGGGTTCGAGTCGCTTCTGGGGTGTGAGTTTTCAGTTCCATATTGTCCTGGGGACCATTCAGGCTTGTTCGCATTTGTGTTCCTCACGTGTGCCCCAAAGAATGAGGTGATTTGGTAAAATGCTATGCCCAAGATTACTACCCGAGTGCCGGCGGTGGGGTGGTTCAAATAGCCTCGGCTATCACCTCATTATGTCCGGTCGTGATGGTCAAGTGGATTAAGGCGTCTTGTACATACCAGTTGCGTTGCTCCTGGGAGTATGGGTTCGAGTCACTTCTGGGGTGTGAGTTTTCAGTTGCATATTGTCCTGGGGACCATTCAGGCTTGTTCGAATTTGTGTTCCTCACGTGTGCCCCAAAGAATGAGGTGATTTGGTAAAATGCTATGTCCAAGATTACTATCCGAGTGCCGGCGGTGGGGTGGTTCAAATAGCCTCGGCTATCACCTCATTATGTCCGGTCGTGATGGTCAAGTGGATTAAGGCGTCTTGTACATACCAGTTGCGTTGCTCCTGGGAGTATGGGTTCGAGTCACTTCTGGGGTGTGAGTTTTCAGTTGCATATTGTCCTGGGGACCATTCAGGCTTGTTCGCATTTGTGTTCCTCACGTGTGCCCCAAAGAATGAGGTGATTTGGTAAAATGCTATGCCCAAGATTACTATCCGAGTGCCGGCGGTGGGGTGGTTCAAATAGCCTCGGCTATCACCTCATTATGTCCGGTCGTGATGGTCAAGTGGATTAAGGCGTCTTGTACATACCAGTTGCGTTGCTCCTGGGAGTATGGGTTCGAGTCACTTCTGGGGTGTGAGTTTTCAGTTGCATATTGTCCTGGGGACCATTCAGGCTTGTTCGCATTTGTGTTCCTCACGTGTGCCCCAAAGAATGAGGTGATTTGGTAAAATGCTATGCCCAAGATTACTATCCGAGTGCCGGCGGTGGGGTGGTTCAAATAGCCTCGGCTATCACCTCATTATGTCCGGTCGTGATGGTCAAGTGGATTAAGGCGTCTTGTACATACCAGTTGCGTTGCTCCTGGGAGTATGGGTTCGAGTCACTTCTGGGGTGTGAGTTTTCAGTTGCATATTGTCCTGGGGACCATTCAGGCTTGTTCGCATTTGTGTTCCTCACGTGTGCCCCAAAGAATGAGGTGATTTGGTAAAATGCTATGTCCAAGATTACTATCCGAGTGCCGGCGGTGGGGTGGTTCAAATAGCCTCGGCTATCACCTCATTATGTCCGGTCGTGATGGTCAAGTGGATTAAGGCGTCTTGTACATACCAGTTGCGTTGCTCCTGGGAGTATGGGTTCGAGTCACTTCTGGGGTGTGAGTTTTCAGTTGCATATTGTCCTGGGGACCATTCAGGCTTGTTCGCATTTGTGTTCCTCACGTGTGCCCCAAAGAATGAGGTGATTTGGTAAAATGCTATGCCCAAGATTACTATCCGAGTGCCGGCGGTGGGGTGGTTCAAATAGCCTCGGCTATCACCTCATTATGTCCGGTCGTGATGGTCAAGTGGATTAAGGCGTCTTGTACATACCAGTTGCGTTGCTCCTGGGAGTATGGGTTCGAGTCACTTCTGGGGTGTGAGTTTTCAGTTGCATATTGTCCTGGGGACCATTCAGGCTTGTTCGCATTTGTGTTCCTCACGTGTGCCCCAAAGAATGAGGTGATTTGGTAAAATGCTATGCCCAAGATTACTATCCGAGTGCCGGCGGTGGGGTGGTTCAAATAGCCTCGGCTATCACCTCATTATGTCCGGTCGTGATGGTCAAGTGGATTAAGGCGTCTTGTACATACCAGTTGCGTTGCTCCTGGGAGTATGGGTTCGAGTCACTTCTGGGGTGTGAGTTTTCAGTTGCATATTGTCCTGGGGACCATTCAGGCTTGTTCGCTTATATATATATATATATATATATATATATATATATATATATATATATATATATATATATATATACATATATATATATATATATATATATATATATATATATATATATATATATATATATATATATATATATGTCGTACCTAGTAGCCAGAACTCACTTCTATGCCTACTATGCAAGGCCCGATTTGCCTAATAAGCCAAGTTTTCTTGAATTAATATATTTTCTTTATTTTTTTTCTTATGAAATGATAAAGCTACCCATTTCGTTATGTATGAGGTCAATATTTTTTTATTGGAGTTAAAATTAACGTAGATATATGACCGAACCTAACCAACCCTACCTAACCTAACCTAACCTATCTTTATAGGTTAGGTTAGGTTAGGTAGCCGAAAAGGTTAGGTTAGGTTAGGTTAGGTAGGTTAGGTAGTCGAAAAACAATTAATTCATGAAAACTTGACTTATTAGGCAAATCGGGCCTTGCATAGTAGTCATAGAAGTGCGTTCTGGCTACTAGGTACGACATATATATATATATATATATATATATATATATATATATATATATATATATATATATATATATATATATATATATATATATATATATATATATATATATATATATATATATATATGACAATGTCAGACCACGGAGGAAAAATGAAACAGGAAATTTCCTTAAGTACTTTCGTATATTAAATACATCTTCAGAAGGTCCTTCTGAAGATGTATTTAATATACGAAAGTACTTAAGGAAATTTCCTGTTTCATTTTTCCTCCGTGGTCTGACATTGTCACATTCTTAATCACGTGTTTATTTTCGTGATATACACACATATATATATATATATATATATATATATATATATATATATATATATATATATATATATATATATATATATATATATATATACATATATAGGAAGGGAGTACCACCTCTAGCTGGAAGAAGGGGGACCCATAGCCTCGGAGGAAACCACGCATAACGCATTAGAGGGAATGTTTAGATCCCCTCCAATACAGTTTCTGTGTGCTTTTCTCCTACCACCCCCTTCCTTTTTTTATTTTTTGTGCTTTATTATGCATTCGATGGTTACAAGATATACATGGGTTGAAACAAAAATAATAATGCAAAAAGGTGCTTAAAGGTTATGGATCTCTTGAAAAAACACAACAATGGGAAACATTGATGAATGTCACAGACGGGTTCGATCATTGTTGCAAGTCAAACACTTCTTCGAATTCCTCTGAAGTTGGACTAGTGCCCAAGACGCAACAGGCATTTCCCCTCTGAATCGCAACACTGAGGCGCTGGAACAAGAAACTTTTTGCTCTCTGGTCTTTTGTAGCGCTGATCAATTTGTCCCCCAATTCCTTCAGGAACTTCAATGCACATTTTCCCCACGAACCGAGGGTCTCCGAGCCGATCGGAACAAAGCTGTAGCAGTGTGCTAGACCTCTGTATTTAATAATTTTCTGCGATTCCCTGAAAGAAGCAGCACCACCGCTTTCACGTGTGCTGTAGTGGAGGTAGGTACTGGCCAGTGTGGCAGCGCACGTGTAGTCCCACACCACCTGCTTACCATCCTTCCAAGGTAGCAAGGTGACCCCATCAGGGCGCTTCTGAGGGTCTTTAGGTCTGGATAAGTGTGGTTCTCTTTGTGCCGGGCAGCGGGCTGTGGCGAGGCTCCTCTTGATGATGTCATTGACTTCTTCATGTCTTGCGATTTTACCCTGTGATTTACGACATACCAGACCATGACGACCATATTGGTCTGCCATCGCAGTTTCGCAGATGCACCTATGTTCGGTGAGGATCGGGGCGGCAAGGCGAAGGGCAACTCCAATGCGGAGAGCGTCATGACTGAGGCGAGTTCCCAGGGCTGCATTGGGCACAGCAAATAAAAAATCCCCGGCGTGGGGTGCTGTTACCGCTAGGAGGCGGGCTTTGTTTTCAGCATCAGCGTTGTCAATCATTGCTGTGACAGTCTTTTCCATTATGGGGCTATCCCAGTGGGCCTGCTTGTGGTCTTTTGGGACTTGTGGTCGGGGTTGAGGGTGTGCAATGGTGTCCCATTGTCTGGCTGCTTCGATGAACGTTTGATCATGAGTTCCCGCTGTCTCTCTCATACGCTCTGGTAGGATCTGCCCTACCAATTCGTTGGCTGCTGTACATGAGGATAAGAATGCTGGAAGTGCTACCTCAGTTGTCTTTCGTATGCCTATCCCTCCAAATCTCACTGGTAGTGTTGCTTGGTCCCACTGACTGTCATCTAAATCTAGGTTGAGCGCCTTCCTGAATATTGACCTGAGGAGCTCATCATATTGATTTAGAAGTGGGTTGCCAAAAGTTGGTGCACACCTTAAGAAGTATGTTAGCCTGGGCAAGGTAAGGCACTTTGTGAGAAGGTAGAGGGCATCGTGGGAGTCCAAGTCCCCAATTCTCTCTTCCATCCTCTTTAGGTCTCTAAACTTTTCGTCAAGGACTGCAGCAATGGCATTGTGGCCCAGAGGTGCTCCGAGTAGTGTGCTGTCGGTAGGTTTAACGACTGAGGCTTCTGGTAGAACTGATTTCACTTCTCTAATGATTACTTCAATAGATGCAATAATTTCGCACTTGGAGGGGTTAAGAACGAGACCCATGGACTTCCCCCGTGTCTTCACCAGCTGTAGGTCTTCTAGCAGGGAATCTTGTGTGCCTGCCAGAGTGCAATCATCCAGGAACCAGATGTTGAGCTCGCTGGACAGTCTGGTTGTAATTTCTCGAACCGCTATGCAAAAGAGGAACGGTGCAAGTGGGTCACCCTGTTGAATTCCCTCTGCTGAGGTGACTTCATGTTTGCCAAACAGGAGGGTTGAGTCTTACATATATATATATATATATATATATATATATATATATATATATATATATATATATATATATATATATATATATATATATATATATATACATATATATATACATATATATATATATATATATATATATATATATATATATATATATATATATATATATATATATATATATATATATATATATATATATATATATATATATATATATATATATATATGTCGTACCTAGTAGCCAGAACGCACTTCTCGGCCTACTATGCAAGGCCCGATTTGCCTAATAAGCCAAGATTTCCTGAATTAATATATTTTCTCTAATTTTTTTCCTATGAAATGATAAAGCTACCCATTTCATTATGTATGAGGTCAATTTTTTGTAATTGGAGATAAAATTAACGTAAATATATGACCGAACCTAACCAACCCTACCTAACCTAACCTAACCTATCTTTATAAGTTAGGTTAGGTTAGGTAGCCGAAAAAGTTAGGTTAGGTTTGGTTAGGTAGATTAGGTAGTCGAAAAACAATTAATTCATGAAAACTCGGCTTATTAGGCAAATCGGGCCTTGCATAGTAGGCTGAGAAGTGCGTTCTGGCTACTAGGTACGACACATATATATATATATATATATATATATATATATATATATATATATATATATATATATATATATATATATATATATATATATATACATATATATATATATACATATATATATATATGTCGTACCTAGTAGCCAGAACGCACTTCTCAGCCTGCTATGCAAGGCCCGATATATATATATATATATATATATATATATATATATATATATATATATATATATATATATATATATATATATGTCGTACCTAGTAGCCAGAACGCACTTCTCAGCCTACTATGCAAGGCCCGATTTGCCTAATAAGCCAAGTTTTCATGAATTAATTGTTTTTCGACTACCTAACCTATCTAACCTAACCTAACCTAACTTTTTCGGCTACCTAACCAAACCTAACCTATAAAGATAGGTTAGGTTAGGTTAGGTAGGGTTGGTTAGGTTCGGTCATATATCTACGTTAATTTTAACTCCAATAAAAAAAAATTGACCTCATACATAATGAAATGGGTTGATTTATCATTTCATAAGAAAAAAATTAGAGAAAATATATTAATTCAGGAAAACTTGGCTTATTAGGCAAATCGGGCCTTGAATAGTAGGCCAAAAAGTGAGTTCTGGCTACTAGGTACGACATATATATATATATATATATATATATATATATATATATATATATATATATATATATATATGTCGTACCTAGTAGCCAGAACGCACTTCTCAGCCTACTATGCAAGGCCCGATTTGCCTAATATGCCAAGTTTTCCTGAATTAATGTATTTTCTCTAATTTTTTTCTTATGAAATGATAAAGCTACCCGTTTCATTATGTATGAGGTTAATTTTTTTTTATTGGAGTTAAAATTAACGTATATATATGACCGAACCTAACCAACCCTACCTAACCTAACCCAAGCTATCTTTATAGGTTAGGTTGGGTTATGTGGCCGAAAAAGTTAGGTTAGGTTAGGTTAGGTAGGTTAGGTCGTCGAAAAAACATTAATTCATGAAAACTTGACTTATTAGGCAAATCGGGCCTTGCAAAGTAGGCTGAGAAGTGCGTTCTGGCTACTAGGTACGACATATATATATATATACATATATATATATATATATATATATATATATATATATATATATATATATATATATATATATATATATATATATATATATATATATTATTATTAAATATGACCGAAAAAGTAAGATTAATAATTCTAACACGAATTTTCTCAATCTTTTGTACATTACGCTTCACTGTTGGAGGTAAATCAAAAATCAATTCTCCAAAATTCATTTTTATTTCTAGTCTGACGCGACACGGGCGCGTTTCGTAAAACTTATTACATTTTCAAAGACTTTAGTTCACAAATACACAACTGAATAGAACTTACGTATCTCCGATTTTATATCTACATTTGAGTGAGGTGGAAGGGGTGATGTGGCATTAACACAAGACAGAACAAAATGTGGTATTAATAGGGTATTAATTTCATCAACACAAGACAGAACAAGGGTATTAATAGGGTATTAATTTCATCAACACAAGACAGAACACGAAACAATGGATATTGAATAGAAGTGTTTGTAGAAAGCCTATTGGTCCATATTTCTTGATGCTTCTATATTGGAGCGGAGTCTTGAGGTGGGTAGAATATAGTTGTGCAATAATTGGCTGTTGATTGCTGGTGTTGACTTCTTGATGTGTAGTGCCTCGCAAATGTCAAGCCGCCTGCTATCGCTGTATCTATCGATGATTTCTGTGTTGTTTACTAGGATTTCTCTCGCGATGGTTTGGTTGTGGGAAGAGATTATATGTTCCTTAATGGAGCCCTGTTGCTTATGCATCGTTAAACGCCTAGAAAGAGATGTTGTTGTCTTGCCTATATACTGGGTTTTTTGGAGCTTACAGTCCCCAAGTGGGCATTTGAAGGCATAGACGACGTTAGTCTCTTTTAAAGCGTTCTGTTTTGTGTCTGGAGAGTTTCTCATGAGTAGGCTGGCCGTTTTTCTGGTTTTATAGTAAATCGTCAGTTGTATCCTCTGATTTTTGTCTGTAGGGATAACGTTTCTATTAACAATATCTTTCAGGACCCTTTCCTCCGTTTTATGAGCTGTGGAAAAGAAGTTCCTGTAAAATAGTCTAATAGGGGGTATAGGTGTTGTGTTAGTTGTCTCTTCAGAGGTTGCATGGCTTTTCACTTTCCTTCTTATGATGTCTTCGACGAAACCATTGGAGAAGCCGTTATTGACTAGGACCTGCCTTACCCTACAGAGTTCTTCGTCGACTTGCTTCCATTCTGAGCTGTGGCTGAGAGCACGGTCGACATATGCGTTAACAACACTCCTCTTGTACCTGTCTGGGCAGTCGCTGTTGGCATTTAGGCACATTCCTATGTTTGTTTCCTTAGTGTAGACTGCAGTGTGGAAACCTCCGCCCTTTTCCATGACTGTTACATCTAGAAAGGGCAGCTTCCCATCCTTTTCCATCTCGTAAGTGAAACGCAGCACGGAACTCTGCTCAAATGCCTCCTTCAGCTCCTGCAGATGTCTGACATCAGGTACCTGTGTAAAAATGTCGTCAACATACCTGCAGTATATGGCCGGTTTCAAGTTCATGTCGACTAAGACTTTTTGCTCGATGGTACCCATGTAGAAGTTTGCAAACAGGATACCTAGGGGAGAACCCATGGCGACCCTATCTACTTGCTTATACATGTGCCCATCCGGGCTCAAGAAGGGTGCCTCTTTAGTACAAGCTTGGAGTAGTTTCCTCAGAATATTTTCTGGTATGTCAAGAGGAGTACAGGCTGGATCACTCTGTCGGCTCTGTCTGTTTGCAAACTTCTACATAAGTACCATCGAGCAAAAAGTCTTAGTCGACATGAACTTGAAACCGGCCATATACTGCAGGTATGTTGACGACATTTTTACACAGGTACCTGATGTCAGACATCTGCAGGAGCTGAAGGAGGCATTTGAGCAGAGTTCCGTGCTGCGTTTCACTTACGAGATGGAAAAGGATGGGAAGCTGCCCTTTCTAGATGTAACAGTCATGGAAAAGGGCGGAGGTTTCCACACTGCAGTCTACACTAAGGAAACAAACATAGGAATGTGCCTAAATGCCAACAGCGACTGCCCAGACAGGTACAAGAGGAGTGTTGTTAACGCATATGTCGACCGTGCTCTCAGCCACAGCTCAGAATGGAAGCAAGTCGACGAAGAACTCTGTAGGGTAAGGCAGGTCCTAGTCAATAACGGCTTCTCCAATGGTTTCGTCGAAGACATCATAAGAAGGAAAGTGAAAAGCCATGCAACCTCTGAAGAGACAACTAACACAACACCTATACCCCCTATTAGACTATTTTACAGGAACTTCTTTTCCACAGCTCATAAAACGGAGGAAAGGGTCCTGAAAGATATTGTTAATAGAAACGTTATCCCTACAGACAAAAATCAGAGGATACAAGTGACGATTTACTATAAAACCAGAAAAACGGCCAGCCTACTCATGAGAAACTCTCCAGACACAAAACAGAACGCTTTAAAAGAGACTAACGTCGTCTATGCCTTCAAATGCCCACTTGGGGACTGTAAGCTCCAAAAAACCCAGTATATAGGCAAGACAACAACATCTCTTTCTAGGCGTTTAACGATGCATAAGCAACAGGGCTCCATTAAGGAACATATAATCTCTTCCCACAACCAAACCATCGCCAGAGAAATCCTAGTAAACAACACAGAAATCATCGATAGATACAGCGATAGCAGGCGGCTTGACGTTTGCGAGGCACTACACATCAAGAAGTCAACACCAGCAATCAACAGCCAATTATTGCACAACTATATTCTACCCACCTCAAGACTCCGCTCCAATATAGAAGCATCAAGAAATATGGACCAATAGGCTTTCTACAAACACTTCTATTCAATATCCATTGTTTCGTGTTCTGTCTTGTGTTGATGAAATTAATACCCTATTAATACCCTTGTTCTGTCTTGTGTTGATGAAATTAATACCCTATTAATACCACATTTTGTTCTGTCTTGTGTTAATGCCACATCACCCCTTCCACCTCACTCAAATGTAGATATAAAATCGGAGATACGTAAGTTCTATTCAGTTGTGTATTTGTGAACTAAAGTCTTTGAAAATGTAATAAGTTTTACGAAACGCGCCCGTGTCGCGTCAGACTAGAAATAAAAATTAATTTTGGAGAATTGATTTTTGATTTACCTCCAACAGTGAAGCGTAATGTACGAAAGATTGAGAAAATTCGTGTTAGAATTATTAATCTTACTTTTTCGGTCATATTTAATAATATATGTCTACAGGAAAGACTGCTACCAAAATATACTAATATATATATATATATATATATATATATATATATATATATATATATATATATATATATATATATATATATGTATATATACATATATATATATATATATATATATATATATATATATATATATATATATATATATATATATATATATATATATATATGTATATATATATATGTCGTACCTAGTAGCCAGAACTCACTTCTCAGCCTACTATTCAAGGCCCGATTTGCCTAATAAGCCAAGTTTTCCTGAATTAATATATTTACTATAATTTTTTTCTTATGAAATGATAAAGCAACCCTTTTCTCTATGTATGAGGTCAATTTTTTTTTATTGGAGTTAAAATTAACGTAGATATATGACCGAACCTAACCAACCCTACCTAACCTAACCTAACCTATATTTATAGGTAAGGTTAGGTTAGGTAGCCAAAAAAAGCTAGGTTAGGTTAGGTTAGGTAGGTTAGGTAGACGAAAAAAACATTAATTCATGAAAACTTGGCTTATTAGGCAAATCGGGCCTTGAATAGTAGGCTGAGAAGTGCGTTCTGGCTATTAGGTACGACATATATATATATACTATATATATATACTATATATATATATATATATATATATATATATATATATGTATATATATATATATAGTATATATATATATATATGTATATATGTATATATATATATATATATATGTCGTACCTAGTAGCCAGAACTCACTTCTCAGCCTACTATGCAAGGCCCGATTTGCTTAATAAGCCAAGTTTTCATGAATTAATTGTTTTTCGACTACCTAACCTACCTAACCTAACCTAACCTAACGTTTTTGGCTACCTAACCTAACCTAACCTATAGAGATAGGTTAGGTTAGGTTAGGTAGGGTTGGTTAGGTTCGGTCATATATCTTCGTTAATTTTAACTCCAATAAAAAAAAATGACCTCATACATAATGAAATGGGTAGCTTTATCATTTCATAAGAAAAAAATTAGAGAAAATATATTAATTAATGAAAACTTGGCTTATTAGGCAAATCGGGCCTTGCATAGTAGGGTGAAAAGTGCGTTCTGGCTACTAGGTACGACATATATATATATATATATATATATATATATATATATATATACTATATATATATATATGTATATATATATATAGTATATATATATATGTATATATGTATATATATATATATATATATATATATATATATATATATATATATATATATATATATATATATATATATATATATATATATATATATATATAGGGGTACCACCACTGGTTTAATTAAAGGGACCCACATCCTCGAAGAAGAAAATAAATAGAGTTCAGAGAAGACCTTGTGGATTCTCACTGAATACTTTAATCTTTTCCTCTCCTACCACCCCTATTATTTTTTTTTTATTTGATTTTATTGCAATGTTACAGTTTACAGAAAACACACACTTATATAACAATATAACAATATACCAATCAGTGTTCGAAGACCTCGTCCAGTTCCTCGGGGGTCGGGTGCTTACCCAAGATACAACACGCATTTACCCTCTGAACAGCGACACTGAGGCGCTGGAACATAAAACTGGCCGCTCTTGGGTCTCTAGTCTTCCCAATGAGTTCATCGCCCAGCTCCTTCAGGAACTTAAGTGCACATTTACCCCAGGCGCCCATAGTCTCAGAGCCTATTGGCACGAACCTGTAACAACGTTCTAGGTCCCTGTACTTGTTAGTTTTCTGGGTCTCCCTGAAGGTGGCCGCCCCGCCTCCCTCAGCTGCGCTGTAAGGTAGATAGGTATCAGCCAATGTGGATGCACACGTGTAGTCCCACACGACCTGTTTACCTTCCCTCCACGGCTGCAGGGTGACTCCATCTGGGCGTTTTTGGCTGTTGTCAGGCCTGCACAACTGAGGTTCCCTTTGTGCTGGGCACCCAGCTGAAGCCAAACTTCTCTTGATGATGTCATTGACTGCTTCATGTCTGGCAATCTTTCCCTGTGTCTTACGACAGATGAGACCATGGCTGCCGTATTGGTCTGCCCGTGCATGGCCACAAATACACCGGTGCTCGGTGGAGATAGGGGCGGCAAGGCGCAGAGCAACACCAATACTTAGGGTCCGATGGTCCAGGCGGGTGCCCAAAGCGGAATTAGGGACTGCCAACAGGAAGTAACCGGCATGGGGAGCTTGCACAGCTAGAAGACGCGCTTTGTCCTTCCTGGAAGCTGCTTCCAGCAATGATGTGGCGATGTTCTCCACTATGGGGCTATCCCATTTGGACTGTTTGCAGTCATTTGGAAAGTCGGTCGAGGATGAGAGTTGACAAGAGTGTCCCACTGACCGGCTCCTTCCGCGAATTTGGGATCATGAATCCCAATCAAGTCTCTTAGGTGTTCCGGTAGTATTTCCTTAACTAATTCACCTGTTGCACTGGTCGAGGATAAGAATGCCGGCAATGCTAACTGTGTCGCCTTGCGAATACCTATCCCCCCGAGTCTAACTGGGAGCGTTGCTTGGTCCCATTGGTCATCTTGCAGGGAGAGGTTTAACACTTTCACGGTTATTGACCTTAGGAGTGTGTCATATTCTGTTAATTTTGGGCTGTCGAAGGAGGGAGCACACCTTAGGAAATAGGTCAGTCTGGGCAAAGCCAGGCACCTTGTGAGAAGGTACAGAGCATCGTGGGCGTCCAAAGCCCCTATTCTTCCCTCCATCCTCCTCAGGTCGTTCAGCTTTTCTTCGAGGACTACCTCAATGGCGCTCGAGCCCAGAGGTGCCCCTAGCAGCACACTGTCGGTGGGAGCGATCACTTGGGCCCCTGGCAATATGGTTCGCACTGCATCTATGGTTGGTTGGCTAGATGAGATGATTTCACACTTTAATGGGTTTAGGGTGAGTCCTAACTCCTCTCCCTTAGATTTCACCAGCTGTAGATCTTCTAGCAGGGACTCCTGTGTCCCTGCCAGGGTGCCATCGTCCAGGAACCAGATGTTGAGTTCGCTGGTCAACCTGCTTGTGACCTCTTTAACAGCCATGCAAAAAAGAAAAGGGGCAAGTGGGTCTCCCTGCTGGACACCTTCTGCAGAAACAACTTCATGTTCCCCAAACAGCAGCGTCGATTCCCTACTGTACCCTACTGAGACGAAGGGGAGTAGAGAAGGAAAGCTTGTTCGAACTGCTTCCAGTACCACATCCCTTTTTACCTGGTTGAAGGCATTTTTAAAGTCTAATTTAATTAATGCCTTATTTTCTGGGAGGTGCTATATATAGGCTCGTGCTGCATGATCTGCTGCTTCACAGCCATGGGGAACACCAAAACCTAGTTGATGGGGTCGAAGCATCGTCGCAGCGTCTATGCTAATTTTTCTGACAGCTGCCCTAGCAACAAGGCGCCGAAGTGTGTTACCCACGGCAATGGGTCTGACTCCACCATCTTTCTTCTTGAGGGCACAAAGGGATGCTCCAAAGAAAAAGGGTTTAATTGTATCTGGGATCAACCCAGAGAGGCAGTCGTTGACAAACTTCGTGACCTCTGACAATAGTGTCTCGGCAACTTCTCCGAGAACTGGATTTACCATCTCCTTGAGGTGCTGAGGTCTTACTCCAGTGTATCCCCCTGCCGAGCCTGGCGGAAATGACATGATGGCTTTGTATACCTCTGACGCTTGGAGGAGTAGAGGTCCCATGTCTGGGACATTTGTGTCCTGAGCAGTGGGTTCCCATGGTACTCTAGGAGGGTGCTTCTCTCTCAGCGAGTTGCCGGTAGCGGTATTTCTAGGGGCGATTGTGTCTTCGCTGGTAAGTAACCTAATTGCCCCTACTGTGTTGCCCTATTCAATTTTTTTGGTCACTTGTGTTCCAAGTTTAAAATTGTCATTGGAACTCTTGGGTCTGCCACGACGGTTTTTGCGTTGAGGAGGGATGGGGATCAAGTTGTCAGCTCTGGGGAAATTATTTATTGCCCTAGTGACTGATGAGGCTAGCGACTTGCCTCCTCTTGCAGGTACGCCTAAGCAAATATTGCCAAAACGGAGCAAATTATGCCATGCTTTGATGGTGGCTGCAGCATTAAGATTTTCAGACCTTTCATTTACTTTCCTTAAAAGGTCTGTATATTTCCCTGCTGCAAATGGGCGCGCTGCTTTAGGAATGTGGGGAAGAGTTCTGGTGGTGGATGCTTTGATGGCCCCCAGGAGGTCATCTGATGATATGAAGTTTGCTGGGATGTGTGGGGGTGCCGGGGGACCTGTGGGCCTTCCCTCTCTACAGGTACCGTCAATGAACCCTCACAGTTGTTGTGTTGACGTAGGGTTCCATCGTTTCTAAGGCTGTGTGATTCGTCACACACCCGACACGTTCCTCTGGGTCTGGGTCCTCTGGTTGCACGTCTGGGTGCACTGTTCCCAGGACCCTGTTCTTGGCTGAGGGGTTCCTGGTTAGTTGGTGGAGTCCCCTCCATCCCCCGGGCGGCCGGCGTGGGAGGGATGACAGGGGTGGTGGCGGCAGGGGTGGACACGGGTGGTGGCAAGAGGGGTGGCTAGCTGTCCATCACACTCACCACTCGTATGAGTACTTGTGTCTCCCTCCCTTTTGGGAGGAACCTGAATGCCTGCTGTGACCTGTGCCATATCTGGGTGCATGGAGGGTAGCATATCCCTGCAACAAGCACAGTGAGGGCGGTGAATAGGTGGGTGGGAGACACCCAGGCGCAGGGTGGGCTGGGTGGTGGGATGGAAGGAGGTACGGTATATATATATATATATATATATATATATATATATATATATATATATATATATATATATATATATATATATATATATATATATATATATATATATATATATATGTATATGTCGTACCTAGTAGCCAGAACGCACTTCTCAGCCTATTATGCAAGGCCCGATTTGCCTAATAAGCCAAGTTTTCATGAATTAATTGTTTTTCGACTACCTAACCTACCTAACCTAACCTAACCTAACTTTTTCGGCTACCTAACCTAACCTAACCTATAAAGATAGGTTAGGTTAGGTTAGGTTGGGTTGGTTAGGTTCGGTCATATATCTACGTTAATTTTAACTCCAATAAAAAAAATTGACCTCATACATAATGAAATTGGTAGCTTTATCATTTCATAAGAAAAAAATTAGAGAAAATATATTATTTCAGGAAAACTTGGCTTATTAGGCAAATCGGGTCCTGCATAGTAGGCCAAAAAGTGCGTTCTGGCTACTAGGTACGACATATATATATATATATATATATATATATATATATATATATATATATATATATATATATATATATATATATATGTCGTACCTAGTAGCCAGAACTCACTTCTCAGCCTACTATTCAAGGCCCGATTTGCCTAATAAGCAAAGTTTTCTTGAATTAATATATTTACTATAATTTTTTTCTTATGAAATGATAAAGCAACCCTTTTCTCTATGTATGAGGTCAATTTTTTTTATTGGAGTTAAAATTAACGTAGATATATGACCGAACCTAACCAACCCTACCTAACCTAACCTAATCTATATTTATAAGTAAGGTTAGGTTAGGTAGCCAAAAAAAGCTAGGTTAGGTTAAGTTAGGTAGGTTAGGTAGACGAAAAAACATTAATTCATGAAAACTTGGCTTATTAGGCAAATCGGGCCTTGAATAGTAGGCTGAGAAGTGAGTTCTGGCTATTAGGTACGACATATATATATATATGTATATATATGTATATATATGTATATATATGTATATATATATGTATATATATGTGTATATATATATATATATATATATATATATATATATATATATATATATATATATATATATATATATATATATATATATATATATATATATATATATGCGAACAAGCCTGAATGGTCCCCAGGACAATATGCAACTGAAAACTCACACCCCAGAAGTGACTCGAACCCATACTCCCAGGAGCCACGCAACTGGTATGTACAAGACGCCTTAATCCACTTGACCATCACGACCGGACATAATGAGGTGATAGCCGAGGCTATTTGAACCACCCCACCGCCGGCACTCGGATAGTAATCTTGGGCATAGCATTTTACCAAATCACCTCATTCTTTGGGGCACACTTGAGGAACACAAATGCGAACAAGCCTGAATGGTCCCCAGGACAATATGCAACTGAAAACTCACACCCCAGAAGTGACTCGAACCCATACTCCCAGGAGCCACGCAACTGGTATGTACAAGACGCCTTAATCCACTTGACCATCACGACCGGACATAATGAGGTGATAGCCGAGGCTATTTGAACCACCCCACCGCCGGCACTCGGATAGTAATCTTGGGCATAGCATTTTACCAAATCACCTCATTCTTTGGGGCACA
Organism: Procambarus clarkii; assembly: GCF_040958095.1. NCBI lineage: Eukaryota > Metazoa > Arthropoda > Malacostraca > Decapoda > Cambaridae > Procambarus > Procambarus clarkii. Next base: position 11,163,515 of record NC_091170.1, read on the forward strand.
CGTGTGCCCCAAAGAATGAGGTGATTTGGTAAAATGCTATGCCCAAGATTACTATCCGAGTGCCGGCGGTGGGGTGGTTCAAATAGCCTCGGCTATCACCTCATTATGTCCGGTCGTGATGGTCAAGTGGATTAAGGCGTCTTGTACATACCAGTTGCGTGGCTCCTGGGAGTATGGGTTCGAGTCACTTCTGGGGTGTGAGTTTTCAGTTATATATATATATATATATATATATATATATATATATATATATATATATATAATTTTTAAGAAAGGAGATAGATCACTTGCGTCAAACTATCGGCCAATTAGCCTAACGTCTATTGTGGTAAAGTTACTTGAATCAATAATTGCAAATACAATTCGTCTCCATCTTGAAAAACATAAATTAATAAATGAGTCGCAACATGGTTTTACAAAAGGCTGTTCATGTTTAACAAATTTGCTAACTTTTTATTCCAGCATAGTTGAGGCAGTTGATAGTCGTAAGGATTGTGATGTTGTGTACCTTGACTTTAGCAAAGCTTTTGATACAGTGCCACATGAAAGACTAATTAAAAAAATAGAAGCTCGTGGTATTGGGGGTGCTATATTAACTTGGATTATGGTATGGCTATTCCAAAGGAAACAGAGAGTTAGTATAAATGGGGTTAAGTCAGAGTGGGATAATGTTGTCAGTGGAGTACCTCAGGGCTCTGTCCTGGGACCTCTGTTGTTTATAATATATATAAATGATTTAGATTCAGGTTTGAGTAGCAACATTTGCAAATTTGCCGATGATACGAAAATCGGTAGGGAAATTAATTCGGAGAAGGACTCACTATCACTTCAAGTTGATCTAGATAGGGTTTTGAAATTTTCAAATGATTGGCAAATGCAGTTTAATGCTGATAAATGTAAAGTTCTGAGGCTAGGTAATGATGATAGAGTTACTAGATACGAGCTAGATGGTGTTGAGATTGCGAAGTCGGATTGTGAAAGGGATCTGGGAGTTATGATTAGTAAGAATTTAAAACAAAAGGATCAAAGCATGAATGTTCGTAATAAGGCGAATAGGACACTGGGATTTATTATTCAAAGCCTTAGTAACAAGACACCTGGTGTGGTTCTTAAGCTATATCTTGCTCTGGTTAGGTCCCATTTAGATAATGCAGTTCAGTTTTGGTCGCCGTATTATAGAATGGATATAAATTCACTTGAACGTGTCCAACGTAGGATGACTAAGTTAATTCCCCAAATTAGAAATCTTTCAAATGAAGAAAGATTAGTAAAGCTTAAGTTGCATTCACTGGAAAAGCGAAGAGTTAGGGGTGACATGATAGAGGTTTACAAGTGGAAGAATGGACATAACAGGGGGGATATTAATAGGGTATTAAAAATATCAACACAAGACAGAACACGAAACAATGGGTATAAATTGGATAAGTTTAGATTTAGGAAAGACTTGGGTAAATACTGGTTCAGTAACAGGGTTGTTGATTTGTGGAACCAATTGCCGCGTAACGTGGAGGTGGTGTCCCTCGATTGTTTCAAGTGCGGGTTGGACAAGTATATGAGTGGGATTGGGTGGTTATAGAATAGGAGCTGCCTCGTATGGGCCAATAGGCCTTCTGCAGTTACCTTTGTTCTTATGTTCTTATGTGGCACTGTATCAAAAGCTTTGCTAAAGTCAAGGTGCACAACATCACAATCCTTACCACTATCAACTTCCTCAACTATGCTGGAATAAAAAGTTAGCAAATTTGTTAAACATGAACGGCCATTTGTATAACCATGTTGCGACTCATTTATTAATTTATGTTTTTCAAGATGGAGACGAATTGTATTTGCAATTATTGATTCAAGAAACTTTCCCACAATAGACGTTAGGCTAATTGGCCGATAGTTTGACGCAAGTGATCTATCTCCTTTCTTAAAAATTGGTACCACATTAGCTACCTTCCATGATTCTAGAACTCTGCCTCACTCTATTGATTTATTAAATATGGTAGACAGTGGCTCGGAAAGCTTCTCTTTGCATTCTTTAAGCACCCTGGCAAACACTTCATCCGGCCCTGGGGATTTGTTTGGTTTTAGTTTTTCTAATTGTTTAATTACATCCTCCCTGGTAACTGCTAAACTAGTCAACCTGTCCTCATCCCCACCCACATAGACTTGTTCGGCTGAAGGCATATTGTTAAGTTCTTCTTTAGTAAATACAGATATAAAATATTTGTTAAAAATACTACTCATCTCCTTGTCATTATCCGTTATTTGACCTGTCTCAGATTTTAATGGACCTATCCTTTCCCTAGTCTTAGTTCGATATAACTGAAAAAAACCTTTAGGATTTGACTTTGCTTGCTCTGCTATGCGAACTTCATAGTTTCTTTTTGCTTTCCTAATCTCTTTTTTAACATTTCTAACCAGTTGTATGAATTCCTGTTCTAACCTGACTTCCCCATTCTTAATCCTTTTGTACCAAGCTCTCTTTTTACCTATAAGGTTCTTTAAATTATTTGTTATCCACTTTGGGTCATTAGCATTCGACCTATTCAATTTGTATGGTATACTACGTTCCTGTGCTTTGTTTAGAATATTCTTAAATAAGTTATATATTAAATCCACATCGAAATCCCCTTTTACGTCACGTATCGCTGGGTTCATGTCTCGCTCTAAGACCGGCCCACACCCCATACCCAAGGCTTTCCAATCTATTTGACCCAGAAAATTTCTTAGGCTATTAAAATCAGCTTTACGAAAATCTGGCACTTTAACAGAATTTTCTCCTACAGGTCTATTCCATTCTATGCTAAATCTGATTACTTTGTGATCACTGTTCCCTAGCTCACTCCCTATTTCGATGTCATTAATTTGTGTTTCCCTGTTAGTTAACGCTAAATCTAAAATATTATTTTCCCGCGTTGGTTCCTTAATGTGTTGCGTAAGAAAGCAATCGTCAATTAATTCTAGAAAATCTTCTGCTTCACTATTCTCTGTTTTGTTCACCCAGTTTATTCCATTAAAATTAAAGTCACCCATGACATTAATACTGTTAGATCTAGATGCTCTAGATATTTCATTCCATAGATGCTTTGCTTCCATTCTGTCTAAATTTGGTGGCCTATATATAACTCCTATTATAATATTATTTGCTTTTTCGTTTAATTCTATCCAAATAGTTTCTGTGTGTGGCTCAGTTTTGATTCCCTCTTTGAGACTACATTTCAAATTGTCCCTAACATATATGGCTACTCCCCCTCCTCGTCTAATATATCTATCTGTGTGAAATAGTTTAAATCCATTTATCTGATATTCAGCTAATAGTTCTCTATTTTCTTCGTTCATCCACGTTTCGGTAAGTGCAATAATATCTATTTTTTCTGTGCAGACAAGAGCATTTAATTCATTAATTTTATTTCTTAGACTTCTACTGTTAGTGTAATATATCCTAAGTGAATTGTTATTTTGAGGCCCTTTTCTTTCCCTGATCATTTTGCCAATTCTTTTCTCCCACGAACACATACTTTTATTACCTCCTTCCTCCAAATCAATTCCCATACCACTATCTACTAACAGTTTAAACCCAAACAAACACCTCTAACCACTGGTTCCAACGAGTTCGCAACAGCAACAACCCCAGCCCTCGATAGATGCACCCCATCACGAGCATTCATTTCATTTCTTCCATAGAAGCGTTCCCAGTTGTCTATGAAAGATTTTGCATTTGATTTGCAATATCTTTCCAGCCGGCAATTGACACCAAGTGCCCTCGACATCCATTCATTTCCCACTCCCTTTCTTGGAAGAATGCCACATATGATCGGGATTCCTCCCTTGCTCCTAACTAATTCAATGGCTGTCCTAAATCTCTGTATTAGTTCCTCACTCCTAACTCGCCCAACATCATTACCCCCTGCACTAATACAAATAATGGGTTTGTTCCCATTTCCCGTCATAATATCATTCATGTTTTCAACAATATCACCAATTCCAGCTTCCAGATAGCAAACCCTTAATCTGTTCCCCCTATCTCTGGCACAAAACGTTCTGTCTAAATACCTCACCTGGGAATCTCCCACAACCATAATTCGCTTCGGTACCGCCCTAACTTTCTGAACAGCCTGAGGGGCCTGCGCTCCGCCGTTCCTCGCTGATTTCCTCGCTGCAGGCGCACTACAGCACTCGTCCTCCAACACGGCAAATGAATTTGCCGTCCTTATGGCGTCTGTAGGCGGCCTTGTCAAGGTCTTCTTAAGACCCCTGTCTTTCACTACAGGGTTATGTTCTTATGAAAGACTGATTAAAAAGACAGTCTCTTGGTATTGGGGGTGCTATATTAAGCTGGATTAGGGCATGGCTATACCAAAGGAAACAAAGAGTTAGTATAAATGGAATCAAGTCAGAGTGGGAAAATGTTGTAAGTGGAGTGCCTCATAGCTCTGTCCCAGGACCTTTATTGTTTATAATATATATATATATATAAATGAATTAGATTCAGGTTTGAGTAGCAACATTTGCAAATTTGCCGATGATACGAAAATCGGTAGGGAAATTAATTCGGAGGAGGACTCACTATCACTTCAAGTTGATCTAGATAGGGTTTTGAAATGGTCAAAGGATTGGCAGATGCAGTTTAATGCTGATAAATGTAAAGTTCTGAGGTTAGGTAATGATGATAGAGTTACAAGATACGAGCTAGATGGTGTTGAGATTGCGAAGTCGGATTGCAAAAGGGATCTGGGAGTTATGATTAGTAAGAATTTAAAACAAAAGGATCAATGCATAAATGTTCGTAATAAGGCAAATCGGACACTTGGATTTATTAATCGCAGCGTTAGTAACAAGACACCTGGTGTGGTTCTCAAGCTATATCTTGCTCTAGTTAGGCCCCATTTAGATTATGCAGTTCAGTTTTGGTCGCCATATTATTGAATGGATATAAATTCACTTGAACGTGTCCAGCGTAGGATGACTAAGTTAATTCCCCAAATTAGAAATCTTTCATATGAAGAAAGATTAACAAAGCTTAAGTTGCATTCACTGGAAAGGCGAAGAGTTAGGGGTGACATGATAGAGGTTTACAAGTGGGTGAATGGACATAACAAAGGGGATATTAATAGGGTATTAAAAGTTTCAACACAAGACAGAACACGAAACAATGGGTATAAATTGGATAAGTTTAGATTTAGGAAAGACTTGGGTAAATACTGATTCAGTAACAGGGTTGTTGATTTGTGGAACCAATTACCGCGTAACATTGTGGAGGTGGTGTCCCTCGATTGTTTCAAGCACGGGTTGGGCATGTATATGAGTGGGATTGGGTGGTTATAAATAGGAGCTGCCTCGTATGGGCCAATAGGCCTTCTGCAGTTACCTTTGTTCTGATGTTCTTATGGTTGGCTAATAATAATGGGTTAGGCTAGAGTTATACTTGAGTTAGTGCAATTCCAGTCTAAGAAATCCTACCATATGTGGGTTGGCGTATATAATATAATAATAATGCTTATCCAATATAATATAATAATAATGCTTGTCCAATATAATGTAATAATGATGCTTATCCAAACAATGATGCTAATTGTGCAAATTCAGGGTAGTTCTATGTTTTTGGATTTTATGATATTATATATCATAATTATATTAATAGGGTATTAAATGAATCAACACGAAACAATGGGTATAAATTGGATAAGTTTAGATTTAGGAAAGACTTGGGTAAATACTTGTTACTTTTTACAATCGCGTAACGTGGTGGAGGTGGGGTCCCTCGATTGTTTCGAACGTGGGTTGAACATGCATTTGAGTGGGATTGGGTGGGTATAAATAAGAGCTGCCTCGTATAGGCCAATAGGCCTTATGCAGTTACCTTGTTCTATGTTCTAAATATTGAAATATATGAAACTATATAAAAATTAATATAATAAGGGTTTAGATATATATATAGCTAATAATTGCGACTACCTACGAAAAGACCATTTGATAAACGAGGCAACTTCCGTGTATAATTATTTGGATAAATACTATCTGATTGATGAAATAAATTACCAGATAATATAGGATATTTGGTATATCATTAATCTTTGAAGCTTAGATAGAACATTGAGTGGGTTTTTGAGGGCACACAGTGGATCTACATTTTAATCGGAAATATACATTGTGCAGTTTTTTTTCTTATATCGTTATTTCCGTGTATAGAACATAACGTAAAGTTAGAAGCATTTTCGCACAATTTGAAAATCTAGGTCTTCATTAAGAGCACGTCATCCCCGTCTGCCCTACATACCTGTGACCAATCATAGTCATGCAACATGTCACCTACGTTATAACAACCTCAATAAATGCGAGAGCAAATCTGCATAATATCACTCATCTTTGAACCAGCAACACGAGTTCTCATCTCGTCCCTGCTCCTGTTTCAACGTCAACCTCTGGAAAGATTTTTTCTCAAGATAAATCTGCAAGTACTATTAACCATTATTTACAAGCACATAATTTCAATATGCGTTTGTATGATAGACCTTATGAGTGTGACAGCTGTGGAAAAAGATTCACGCAACTTGTAAATATGAAGAAACACAGGATTGTGCACACTGGCAAAAAGCCTTTCATGTGTGATATATGTGGGAAAAGTTACAGTGATCGTGAAAGTAAGTAAGTAATTATCAAAAGAAGGCACCAAACCGGGAAGGCTATGTAGCACCATCAAATACGCAAAATAATCAGAGGGCGCTAAATATCACCAAGGATGCCAATACGAGAACAAAAACGCATAAGGCGAACGATATCAAAAGTATCCGAGTCACCAAGAATTCTATCGAGGGACAGGTGACCGCGAGGGGCGGTCGGAAAGCAAGACACACGCTCGTCCTGGAAGTCAGGACATTCAAGAAGGACATGCACGACCGTAAGAGGGACAATGCAACTAGGACAATAAGGAGCAGGGCGGCGCTCCATCAAGTGACCATGGGTTAAGCGAGTATGGCCAATACGCAACCTCGCCAGAGCTGTTTCCCACCGCCGGTTACGGTGGAAGGAGGACGGCCACGAGGAAACACAACATTTAAGAGTACGTAGCTTGTTACCAGTAACAGACAACCAAGAAGCCTGCCAACGGGTAAGAACTGAGGAATGGATAACTGGGTAAAAGTCGGAATACGGAATGCCTTTACGAGAGATGGGACAAGAGCGGACAGCTTCCTTAGCGGCAGCATCCGCACGCTCATTTAAAGACACACCAATATGGCTGGGAACCCAACAAAACTCAACCGACTTAAATTTACTGTGAACGAGAAACAGCCAATGCTGGATCTCGACAACTACTGGATGAACCGGATTAAAGGACCCGAGAGCCATGAGGGCACTACGAGAGTCAACAACAACCACAAAGGAGGACTGACAACGAGAAAGCAGGAGACGAAGAGCATAGAGAATAGCATAAAGTTCTGCTGTAAAGATGCTAGTCTCCGGAGGCAAGCGACACATATAAGTGCGATCAGGAAAAACAACAGAGTAGCCAACACCGTCCGCTGACTTAGACCCATCGGTGAAGACAGAAACGGAGCGGGAGTGAGAAGAAAAGTGCTCGAGGAAAAGGCGTTTTAGAACCGCAGGAGGGGTAAAAGCTTTAGTGATACGGGTCAAGGAAGTACAAAACCGCGGAAGAGGGACCCTCCACGGGGGCAAAGAAGGAACAACACGAGGAGAAACATCAGAAATATGAACGGAGAGAGAATCCTGTAGGCGAGATAACCGGACAGAAAGAGGGAGGTGGTGAAGAGGAACAGGAACCGCAGGAGGGGTAAAAGTTAAAGCACGACAGAGGCGAGAGGAAGGATGTTGCAAGGACCGCGCAAGATAGCGAAGACAGTAGCGATCACGGCGGTCCTGGAGAGACAGGAAGAGCTTAGCTTGTATGTCAACATACAAGCTAGGGATGGGAGTCGAACGAAAGGCACCAGAACTGAGGCGCAACCCAGTATGGTGCAAAGCATCAAGACGGCGAAGAGTAGAAGGAGAAGCAGACGAGTAAGCAGGGCAACCATAATCGAGCTTAGACAGGACGAGAGAGGAATGTAAAGCAAGGAGAGTGCGCCTATCTGCCCCCCAAGAAGTATGGGACAAGACCCGAAGGAGGGTAAGGGCCTTAGAGCACTCAACACGGAGGTAAGAGATATGGGGAGACCAAGACAAACGAGTGTCAAGGAATAACCCCAAAAGCTTCGCGGAATCTTTGTAATCAAGGGGATGACCATAAAGCGACAAAGAGGGACGAAGAACAACCCGTTTCCGCGTAAAAGTCATGGCACAAGTCTTAGAAGTAGAGAACTTGAAGCCATGACCTGTGGCCCAAGACGACACGGCATCAATTGCAAGTTGAAGCCGGCGTTGAAGGAGAGGCGAATCATCACCCTGACAACAAAGGGTAAGATCATCGACATAGAGAGCGGAGAAGACACCAGAAGGAAGAGAGGAAAGAAGACCATTGAGGGCAACAAGAAAAAGAGTAGTGCTCAGAACACTACCCTGGGGCACACCTTCGTATTGCTGAAAAGAGGGAGAGAGAGCGGTACCAAGGCGCACCCGAAAGGAACGACGAGAGAGGAAGCTGCGGAGAAAGAGAGGGAGATGACCACGAAGGCCAAAAGAATGAAGTTGAGAGAGGATATGATAACGCCAAGTGGTGTCGTAAGCCTTTTCTAGGTCAAAAAGGACGGCAACAACGGAGGTCTTCGCAGCAAAAGCAGTACGAATATAGACCTCCAAGTTCACCAGGACATCTGTCGTGCTGCGGCACTTGCGGAAACCAAATTGTGAAGGGGAGAGGAGGTGATGGTGTTCCAGGAACCACATCAGACGAACGTTAACCATACGTTCAAAGAGTTTGCAGACACAACTTGTGAGAGCAATAGGGCGAAAGTCCTTAGGGGAAGTACCCAGAGACCCCGGTTTGCGAACAGGGAGGACAACGGCATCGAGCCAGTCCTCAGGGACTGACGACGACTCCCAGATCCGATTATACAGACTCAGTAAATACTGAGACGTGCCCGGAGGGAGATGGCAAAGCATCTCATAATGAATACCATCGGAGCCCGCCGCCGTAGAACCGCAGAGGGCCAGGGCAGAACGAAGTTCAGAGAGAGAGAAGGGATCATTATAGGGAAGCTGAAGATGAGTGCAGAAATCTAAAGGACGAGACTCAAGGACAGGTTTACGAAGAAGGAAAGATTGGGGAAGATGAAGACCAGAGCTAACAGAAGAAAAATGGGAACCCAGTTCGGAAGCGACCTGCAACGGGTCCGCCACAAGAGTATCATGGAGGTGAAGGACCGGTGAAACATCGGGAACGAACTTACCCGCTATCTTGCGGATACGCTTCCAGATCTGGGCCAGAGGGGTCTCGGACGTAATTGATGAGACATAAGATCCCCAACATTCACGTTTAGCCGTACGGATGGCCCTACGGGCCACCGCACTCGCTTTCCGAAAGAAAAGAAAAGAATCGGTCGTCTGCCTACGGCGGTGCCTCTTCCAGGCTGCACGCTTACAGCGGACAGCCCGAGCACAGTCCGCATTCCACCAGGGAACGCACTTCCGTGGACCCCGAGAGGAAGAGCGAGGAATAGAGCGGAGGGCAGCGTTGAAGACAGTGTCATGAAAAAGGAGGAGAGCGCGAGAGAGAGGCAGAAGGGAGAGGTCAGGGAGAGCAGCACTGAGGGTAAATAGGGTCCAGTCTGCCTTAGCAAACTGCCACCTAGGGAAAGAGAGGGAAGGGCGAAAAGAGAAAATGATCACTTCCATGGAGGTCATCAAGAACCTGCCACGTGAAATCTAAGTAAAGAGAAGAAGAGCAGAGAGAAAGATCAAGACAAGAAAGGGTGCGAGTCCGAGAGTCCAAATGAGTGGGCTCACCAGAATTCAGAAGAGACAGGGAAGAAGAGAGGAGAAACGGCTCAAGGAGGCGACCCCGGGTATTCGTCAGAACGTCACCCCAAAGAGAATGACGACAATTGAAGTCACCCAGCAGGAGCACAGGCTCCGGCAAGGAGTCCAGGAGGTGTTTCAAATCAGGAAGAGAGAGCGGGACACTCTGGGGGAGATAAATGGAACAAACTGTGTACCATTTCCCCACAAAGATACGAGCAGCAGAACAATGGAGAGGCGAAGGAAAAAGTAAAGGAACAAAGGGAACATCAGCCCGAATCAAAAGAGCAGAAGAATTAGAAGCCCCAGCAATGGCTGGGGGGGGGGAGAGAAAGGAATAGCCACGAAAACGACCAGGACGAACACCAAGCATGGGCTCCTGGAGACAGACACAAAGGGGCGAAAACCGCGAAATCAGAAGTTGGAGTTCGAGGAAATTGGCGTAATAACCTCGAACGTTCCATTGAAGAATGGACAACGACGAGGAGAGAAAGGACAAAAACAGAGAACAAGGAAGAAACAAAGGCGAAAGACCAACAGAGCACGTTAAAGAATATCAGGGTCGGGATCAGGGTCAGCAAAGTCAGGGTTAGGGGGCATGGGTAAACTGAGCAAAGACGGAGGGAAGGAAACGGGAGAACAGAGCAGAGGTGGGCGGGCAGGGTCTGGAGGAAGAGGAGGAGGCAACGGAGAGGAGCCGTCAAGGACAGCAGCAGGAGGAGGGGGAGTAGAAAGAGGGGAGCGCACCCCAGCAAGAGCAGCAACCGAAAGGGAAGCAGGGGCCAAAGAAACCTCCATAGCAGGAACAGGGGGCGCAAGCACTGAAACGGGAGGGGAAGGAGCAACAGAGCCAGAAGGAGGAGCTGAGGAAGAAAGCGAAGCCTTCTTACCCGCCGGGGAAGAGGAAGGAGAGGAGCCAGGCTTACGCTTCTGACTTAAAGAGACCGGTGTCCCAGCAACTACGTACCGGGCAACGGATTCCAGTGTCTCAACAGGAGAAGCCGAACCAGAGCACACACGACGGCCGTTGGGAGAGCGATGGACATCCGCCCGCACCGACAGGCGGTGGGGAGAGCCAATAGATGGAGGAAGAGGATGGGAAGGAGGATCGGAGGTGGACGAGGAAGAAGACACAGAAGACACGACAGACCGGGTAGAAGGAAGGGGAACCCCAGACAGAGGACCAGGAGGAGGATTCTTCGGGAGAGAACCCAAAGGAACAGAGGAGGGGGCAGTGGGCGCATCAGGGTCCAAGGCCCGGAAACGGTTGTGAGTCTGAGGAAGGCGGGAAGGACGAGGAGAGGAAGAGCGCAACACGCGAGCATAAGAGATATTAGCATAAGGCGGGAGCCGGCGAACCTTTTCCGGCGCCTCAGGAAAAGATAAACGCTCCCGGTGCTTCAGGTTGAGGACGGCTGCCTCAAGCTTGTAATGGACACACGCACGGGAGAAGGTAGGATGGGCCTCACCGCAGTTGAGGCAACGAGCCTGGGGAGAAGTGCACTCCGACTTAGAGTGACCTTCGCCACCACACAAAGGACAGAGAGAGACAGTCCCGGAGCAGCGGAGGGCACCATGCCCAAACCTCCAGCACTTGTTGCAGAGCCGAGGAGAAGGAATGTACTCCTGGACAGAGCACCTAGCACCAGCAAGAATGACAGAGGGTGGAAGGGTCCTACCATCAAAGGTAATCTTCACAACCCGGAGGGGTTGACGGCGACTACCACGAGGGGGACGAGTAAACGTGTCCACCTGGAGAATAGAATGGCCCTGGGCAGCGAGGATATGGCGAATATCGTCGTGGCAGTCGCGCAGGTCCCGAACACCGGTTACAACATGGGGCGGGAGCAAAATAGTGCCAACACTGGCATTCAATTGAGCGTTCTTCGAGACCCGAACGGGGGTCTCGCCAAGGCAGGATAAGGCAGCCAAGCGGGAAGCAGCAACGACACGTGTACCGAGACGAGTGGGGTTGAAAGTAATGGAGGCATCCACGGAATCAATGAGATGTCGATGAAGGGAGAAATCGTCAGGAGGCGCAGAATCAAGAGGGAGGAGATCAAAATATTTGGCCCACGAAGCGGGACCAAACAAGGCTTGATAGGTAGCAGAACTGGAAGGAATCGAGCGAGGGCGGCCGTGACGAGAACGGCGGTGAGAACCCCCAGAGAGAGAGGGGTTAAAAGGCGCAGTAGTTACAACTAGAGAAGGAGCCGCGCCAGGGGACGAGGTAGTCACCACTGGGGGCTTGGGGCTCGACCCAACCACAGAGGAGGGAGGGGAGCCAGGGGAAGGAGTCAGAGAGGCCAAAGGAGGAGCAAGGTCGGGGCCCAATGCAGCGGAGGCTACAGAGCCCGGTCTTCCAATACGGACCGACTCGGGGGCTTGGTCGCCCACCCCACGAGCCTGAAAAGGTAAGCCAGAAGCAGCCGAAACAGGGGTTATCATCTTGACGAAATTAAGAATTCACTCACGAATGAGCCCCCACACCCACCATGGAGCCACAATTAGAGGCAGGACACCCAACAAGAAGCTATCGCCGATCTTGTCGGGGCCTCCTAGGGGTGCGTCGTGAGTATACGCCCCACAAACGCCACCTTAAGAAACCGACAGTCCGTCGAGATCGGGTTCAGTGACGAAGTGGGGATTGACAATAAAAGGGTCCCCTCGCTCTCGACGTCGGGTACTGCAGTTCTACGGGTGCATGAGTATGCCTCCTCAAGCACCCGGGCGTCAAAATGGAAGAACCAGAACGAGCAAAAGGTCGGCAGGAAACGGCAAGCAGATAGGAGAAGAGGGGGGAGAAAAACGAAACAGAAGGAAAAGGAAAAGGTGCCCAGCAGAATTGGAGAGGACGGCAGCAGGAGCACAAGGCTAGAAAAGGACAGAGGACTGTCCTAAGGAGCATCACACTCCAGCAGCCGCCCACGAAGCCCCCACACGGCGACAACGAGCTGAGCGGGGAGGGGGAGTGATCGTGAAAATATAATTAGGCACATGTTATTACATTCAGGTGGAAAACAATACGAGTGTTCTGTGTGTAGGCGGAGATTCACTCAACTTGGCAATTTGAAGAGCCACAGAATGAGTCATACTGGTGAGAAACCTTACACGTGTCACGAGTGTGGGAAAAGTTTCAGCCGCTTTGGAAATATGAGCAGACACAGGATCTTGCATACGGATGATAACCTCATGAGTGTTTCGAATGTGGAAAACGATTCAGTCTAGTTGAATATTTGAAGCGGCACATGGTAGTGCATACGGGTGATAAACCTGTCGGGTGTGATGACTGTGGGATAAGTTACAGCGATCGTACATGTTTAATTGGACACATGACAGTACATTCAGGTGAGAAACGATACGAGTGTCCTACGCGTAGGAAGAGTTCACCCAACTTGACAGATTGAAAAACCACAGTATGGCGCATCATGAAGAAAAGTGTCAGGAGTGTCCCACTTGTGGGAAAAGATTCAGACACCTTCCCACTATGAAGATGCACATTATGTTACATACTGGTGAAAAACCTCACGAGTGTGAGAAAAGATTCACTGAACTTGGAACTAAGGAGAAACACATTATGACACATACTAATGAAAAACTCACAAGTGAGAAAAGATTCACTGAACTTGGAACTAAGGAGAAACACATTATGACACATACTAATGAAAAACTCACAAGTGTCACAAATGCGGGAAAAGGTTCAGTCAACTGCACAATATGAACACACATGTTTTGATACATACTGGTGAAAAACTTCACGAGTGGGAAAAGATTCACTCGACTTGGAACTATGAAGAGACACAGTAAATGATACATACTGGTCTTCTATTGAGAAACTTCACGAGTTCCCAAGTGTGGAAAAGATTAAGGAAACTTGATTATATGAATACATTAATGAAAATGAATGATGGTGCTTACAAGTTTGGTCAGTATATAGGAATAAATATTGTATATATACAAAATGAATAAAATATATATGATATGAATAAAATATATTACAATTTATTCGATTTTTTTCCTTTCGACTTGATTTATTTTGTCTATATACGGGCTGAACAAAAAAATTCTTGACTTTTTGAAAATTCATTATAAATCATTTGAATGGAAGAATCAAGAAGGCTTTCATGACAACTTCCTTACTAAATCACATATATAAAATAAGCTACAAAATTAGAAGCTACGTTAATATATGAATTTAAGAAGTAAGGAAACTGAACAACTCTTCTTATTCCTGTAAATTAATTAATAATAATATAGGCATTAAATTCCTATTCATCACGACCAAGATCTTTTCAAAAAAAGACTTTGCATATCAATAGAATAGATATCAATAGTTAATATCTATCACGATACAAACTTCAGTCTTTTACTTGTCATCACTACACTAAATTTGCATATCTATAAACCTAATAGATAATCTATAAACATTTCAAAATCTTCTTGATCTCTAAATGATTATGAGTATTTAAAATATATTTTCTAACTTTCTTATCAGATAGAAATATTGTTGTTCAATTCTGAATAAAAATAATTTTATTCATATTTATAACAAGCTGTACCCTGCCACACGTTGCTGTTGCTCAGCAATGCTTGTGTGTTGCTGTGCCCCAACAACCTTTCCCTTGTCTCCCAGTCCTCCCCGCCAATCCCCCTCTTCCTCCCAACCATTCCCTACTCCCCCGTTCCTTCATCCTCCCAGCCATTTCCTCTCTCCCTACGGAAATCAGCGAGGAGCGGCGGAGCGCAGGTCCCTCAGGCTGCTCAGAAAGTTAAGGAGGTACCGAAGAGAATTTTGGTTGTGGGAGATTCCCAGGTGAGGTATTTAGACAGAACGTTTTGTGCCAGAGATAGGGGAAAAAGATTAAGGGCTTGCTATCCGGGAGCTGGAATTGGTGATATTGTTGGAAACATGAATGATATTATGACGGGAAATGGGAACAAACCCATTATTTGTATTGTTGCAGGGGGTAATGATGTTGGACGAGTTAGGAACTAATACAGTGAGGAACTAATACAGAAATTCAGGACAGCCATTGAATTAGTTAGGAGCAAGGGAGGAATCCCGATCATATGTGGCATTCTTCCATGAAAGGGAGTGGGTAATGAATGAATGTCGAGGGTGTCAATTGCCGGTTGGAAAGATATTGCAAATCAAATGCAATATCATTCATAGACAACTGGGAACGCTTCTATGGAAGAAATGTAATGTATGATCGTGATGGAGTGCATCTATCGAGGGCTGGGGTTGTTGCTGTTGCGAACTCGTTGGAACCAGTGGTTAGAGGTGTTTGTTTGGGTTTAAACTGTTAGTAGATAGTGGTATGGGAATTGATTCGGAGGAAGGAGGTAATAAAAGTATGTGTTCGTGGGAGAAAAGAATTGGCAAAATGATCAGGGAAAGAAAAGGGCCTCAAAATATCAATTCACTTAGGATATATTACACTAACAGTAGAAGTCTAGGAAATAAAATTAATGAATTAAATGCTCTTGTCTGCACAGAAAAAAATAGATATTATTGCACTTACCGAAACGTGGATGAATGTAGAAAATAGAGAACTTATTAGCTGAATATCAGATAAATGTATTTAAACTATTTCACACAGATAGATATATTAGACGAGGAGGGGGAATAGCCATATATGTTAGGGACAATTTGAAATGTAGTCTCAAAGAGGGAATCAAAACTGAGCCACACACAGAAACTATTTGGATAGAATTAAACGAAAAAGCAAATAATATTATAATAGGAGTTATATATAGGCCACCAAATTTGGACAGAATGGAAGCAAAGCATCTATGGAATGAAATATCTAGAGCATGTAGGTCTAACAGTATTTATGTCATGGGTGACTTTAATTTTAATGGAATAAACTGGGTGAACAAAACAGGGAATAGTGAAGCAGAAGATTTTCTCGAATTAATTGACGATTGCTTTCTTACGCAATACATTAAGGAACCAACACGGGAAAATAATATTTTAGATTTAGTGTTAACTAACAGGGAAACACAAATTAATGACATCGAAATAGGGAGTGAGCTAGGGAACAGTGAACACAAAGTAATCAGATTTAGCATAGAATGGAATAGACCTGTAGGAGAAAATTCTGTTAAAGTGCCAGATTTTCGAAAAGCTGATTTTAATAGCCTAAGAAATTTTTTGGGTCAAATTGATTGGAAAGTCTTGGGTATGGGGTGTGGGCCGGTCTTAGAGCGAGACATGAACCCAGCGACAGGTGACGCAAAAGGGGATTTCGATGTGGATTAAAGAACCTTATAGATAAAAAGAGAGCTTGGTACAAAAGGATTAAGAATGGGGAAGTCAGGTTAGAACAGGAATTCATACAGCTGGTTAGAAATGTTAAAAAAGAGATTAGGAAAGCAAAAAGAAACTATGAAGTTCGCATAGCAGAGCAAGCAAAGTCAAATCCTAAAGGTTTTTTTCAGTTATATAGAACTAAGACTAGGGAAAGGATAGGTCCATTAAAATCTGAGACAGGTCAAATAACGGATAATGACAAAGAGATGAGTAGTATTTTTAACAAATATTTTATATCTGTATTTACTAAAGAAGAACTTAACAATATGCCTTCAGCCGAACAAGTCTATGTGTGTGGGGATGAGGACAGGTTGACTAGTTTAGCAGTTACCAGGGAAGATGTAATTAAACAATTAGAAAAACTAAAACCAAACAAATCCCCAAGGCCGGATAAAATGTTTGCCAGGGTGCTTAAAGAATGCAAAGAGGAGCTTTCCGAGCCACTGTCTACCATATTTAATAAATCAATAGAGTCAGGCAGAGTGCCAGAGTCATGGAAGGTAGCTAATGTGGTACCAATTTTTAAGAAAGGAGATAGATCACTTGCGTCAAACTATCGGCCAATTAGCCTAACGTCTATTGTGGGAAAGTTACTTGAATCAATAATTGCAAATACAATTCGTCTCCATCTTCAAAAACATAAATTAATAAATGAGTCGCAACATGGTTTCACAAAAGGCTGTTCATGTTTAACAAATTTGCTAACTTTTTATTCCAGCATAGTTGAGGCAGTTGATAGTCGTAAGGATTGTGATGTTGTGTACCTTGACTTTAGCAAAGCTTTTGATACAGTGCCACATGAAAGACTAATTAAAAAAATAGAAGCTCGTGGTATTGGGGGTGCTATATTAACTTTGATTATGGTATGGCTATTCTAAAGGAAACAGAGAGTTAGTATAAATGGGGTTAAGTCAGAGTGGGATAATGTTGTCAGTGGAGTACCTCAGGGCTCTGTCCTGGGACCTCTGTTGTTTATAATATATATAAATGATTTAGATTCAGGTTTGAGTAGCAACATTTGCAAATTTGCCGATGATACGAAAATCGGTAGGGAAATTAATTCGGAGAAGGACTCACTATCACTTCAAGTTGATCTAGATAGGGTTTTGAAATTTTCAAATGATTGGCATATGCAGTTTAATGCTGATAAATGTAAAGTTCTGAGGCTAGGTAATGATGATAGAGTTACAAGATACGAGCAAGATGGTGTTGAGATTGCGAAGTCGGATTGTGAAAGGGATCTGGAAGTTATGATTGTTACGGCCCTCTCGGGACGCAACGGGGTTCTCACTCTGATGTTGTTAGAGGAAGATATATGTATCCGTTCCCAAGCCAGTAGTGGCTATCAAGGGATGAGATCCGTGACGCAAGTAACTTAAAGGGAGTAGGGAAAGAAAGCTAAGAACTTAATATAATATAATGTTCACCATCACCGTTTAAATATATAGAATAAAAGAGTACACAAGGAGGAGGGGTATTAACACTTTACAAGGGGATCGTGCACAATCTAGTCTTCTGCTGAAGACTCTTGATCAAGAAGCTAGGTGCTGCGTCCGCGGTGCTTTCTTCGTGGCCTCAAGACGTGTCTTCTGAGAATACCGAGCCTACCCTGGCCACAGGTCAGCCAAAACACAGGTCCACTGGGGGCACCGTCGTGGAGGCCGTCAACCACACGTCCAGCAGGTCTGCTGGCAGGTACTGAGCCACCAAGGCTGGTACGGCCACTCCACGAACGATAAAAGGGGTACGCCCTAGACAGGAGTCTCGTGTGATATCACAAATCACCCTCCTGTCCTCAATACCCCAGTGGATTATCGTCTCCAACAGTCGGTCCCGGGTAAATCCTTTCACTGCCACTCCAATGGCAGGCTAACACACCACAGTGTTCTTCCGGGGGGACGACGTCACAACAGCTGCAGCAAACTTCACTGTATGGAGACTGGCTGCCTCGGGTAGACTGACTCCACCTTCAACACAGTGGTCCCAGGTCGGCTCTGTAAGCAGACACGTCATCAATAACAGGGACACTAACACACCACACTTACAGCCTCAGACACAAATACCTGACGTATCCATTCCATAGATGGCGCTGTCGTCGGAGCACCACCTCACCAGAGGTCAGGAGCGGCGGTGTTGAGCGCTGAACCAGACTGGAAACTGGTCCTCGAGGCCAGTACACGCTGTCCTCACTAGGTGTCGTCGTCCGTTTGGCGGGGGTTTCGGGAGCTGACCCACAGATGGCGTAGTTGTTACTGCTCCTTGCTCGGACGCTGGATCCGGGTTCGTAACACCTCCCCACCAAAAAGAATTTGGTTTGGGGTTCTATAAAAAGAAACACAAACCAAATTAGTACGACGACACAACTCCAACTGGACACACATGCTTTATAATCTGGGATGGCGAGGCTGTCACGTCTACTGAATTGTACTAAAGAAAATTCCTGGCACAAAGGGACCTTGAAAATGGCAGGCGATGACCTGCCTGACATAATCTTCCACACCTCCTTTGCGATGGCAAACAGGGACATCGTCTCACATCTCTCGAGTACGGCTTGGTTTCGACACGATCTCGGGTGACTCGACACTTCCTTATGTCGTGGCACCGATGATGGCTGACCACAGACGGCATTTCTGGTGCCGGTCCGATGGTCCTTCAGGGAGACAGGAACCTGGAATACAGGGGTCTGATAATTCAGAGTGATCGCGACAGTGGGTAAGTCAATACTTGCGGCATACCCTACTAGGTCCACTCCTAGTCTCAACGGGGCTGTTTGCACGTCGCAGATGGCATTCGCTCTGCCACGTTCCGTATAACGCTGCATTGAGGCTCAGCTATCACGCGGGGAGTGTCAACCTGTCGGAGACAGTCACTCATATTATCATTTCTTGTACCTCCTGAATCTACTATTACCTCCCAGGTCCCTTCGTCGACTGCAACACTTGCAGTTCCAATCTTCAATCCCTGGGACCTCTTCACGATGTTCACGAGAGCCACCTTCGGGTCGTCCACCGGTCCTCACTGAGAGCACAAATGAGAACACATGAGAGAACAAAACAAAATACCGGTAGGAAACATTTGGTAAGTCGAGGGATAAGTTTCCTGAGCTTGTCATGTCCATAGCCGGCACCATCCACTAGCCTGGCTTGGACAGAAGAGGGCACTAGACCTTTTGAACACACCTCACATACCTCTGACGTCTGGGGAATCTCTGGTTGGTTCACTACATGCTGTAACTTGCCATACCGCAAGCACACATCCGCCTTCGCTCCAGACTCGTTGGTATCCGTGGGTGCCTGCACATGAGGCCTCTCTTCTAGCTCAGGTACCTCTGCCTTCTTAACCTCATGTTCCTTGTCGAGAGAATCAGGAGACACTGCTAGATAACTGTCGATCTGCGGGGGAGAGGACAAATTAGACATGTTCAAATTCGGGGCTGTCTTTACCTGGACATTACCATTGCCTGTTACCTCAGACCGTGCTGTTCTGGTAGACTCGTCCGCAACCTTGGGATGATTGGTGCTCCAATCGGTCACCAAGTCGTTGGCTAGTACCACGTCAATCCCAGCCACAGGGAGGGTATCGACTACTGCCAACTCACATGTGCCGCTGAAATAAGGCGAGTCGAGATGTACTGGCACTAAGGGGGCGATGTACTGCGTCCTTGGAAACCCAACCAGGACAACCTCTTGTCTCCCGTCCACACTTACTCCCTCGGGTACCGAGCTCTTCATGATCAGGGACTGGGCTGCTCCACTATCTCTGAGCACTACTACAGATCTACCAGTATGATCACTCGTTACATACCCGGTTGAAGTGTGAGGGGCCAACAAACTTGGTCCTTCCTGCGTCGTCGTAGACTGGTTTCCTACTGGTGATATAACACAGCTCATCAACATCACCTCCCTTCGTGCGCTGCCACCTCTTCTGCCTCGGCACCTAGCAGCTATGTGCCCCTTCTGCCCACAAGTCCAGCACACCATGTTCCTCCTCGGACTACGGTGTTTCGGACTACTAGGACTTGTTCTTCGAGGGCTACCTGGGGGAGTCTTCTTAGCACTTTGTGGGACGGGTCTTTCTTCTTCTTCGTCGTGAGGTCTGTCAAACCGGCGCTGGTAATTCCTCGGGACGTACTTAGCAGACGGCCTATGAGTCAGGATGTACTCTTCAGCCATGGTGGCTGCTGCACTCAAGGTCTCCACCTGCTGCTCTTCTAAGTATGTCTTGAGGTCTCCAGACAAACAATCCTTGAAGTCCTCGAGCAGAATCAGCTGTTCGAGGTCTTCCCTGGTCTCCACCTTCCGAGAGGCACACCATTCTTGAAAAAGTCGCTCCTTGATGGTGGCGAATTCGGTGAAAGTGTGCTCTGAGGTCTTCTTCAGGTTTCTGAACTTTTGCCTATATGCCTCAGGTACCAATTGGTACGCCAATTGGTATCATGAGCACCACTTTCTTCACCATATCGTAATCGCTGGAGTCGTCAAGGGATAACGTAGAGTAGGCGATTTGGGCCTTCCCAGTCAAGACTGACTGTATCATGATGGCCCAATTCTCCCTTGGCCACTCCAAAGAGGCAGCGACTTTCTCGAAGGCTGCAAAGAATTTTGACACTTCCTTCTCATGGAATTTGGGGACCATTTTGATGTTGCGTACCGGATCGAAGCTACTGGTGTCCGTTGTTTGCCTCCGACCACCGCCTAATTGCAAAACTTCTAGTTCATGTTGTCTCTCTCTTTCCTCCCTTTCTCGCTCTCGTTCTTCTCTCTCTCGTTCCTCTTCTCTTTCTCGTTCTTCTCTCTCCCGTCTCTCTTCTCTTTCTCGTTCTTCTCTTTCTCGTTTCTCTTTCTCGCTCTTCTCTTCTTTCTTCTCTTTCTAATTCTAAACGCCTCATCGCCAATTCTTTTTCTTTCATCTCCATTTCTTTATTTTTCATCTCCACTTCTTTATCTTTTAATTCTCGTTCTAATTCTAACTTCTTCCATTCAATTTCCCGATTAATTTCTAGGGCACGCATCTTGACTGTTAGGAAGCTGATATTAAGCTCACCTGCATCACTGTCAACGTCACTGCCCTTATCTTCCTTTTCCGTGGAAGCTATGTCTGCACTTTCCTTTGTACTAGGAGTCTCGCCTTCCTGTTTCTCTTCTGCCTTCAGGTGCCGGTGTACCTTTGACAAGATCTCCACACGGGAATCACTGGCACGGATCTTGATCTCTAGGTAGGCGCTCACTAGTACAAGCTCTGGTTTGCTCAAATATTTTAATCTGGCAAGACAATCCTCTCTGTTCAGAAAAGCCTGAACCTCGTCCAGATCGTCGATGGTAGCTTTGTCTGCCATTGTCACAGATGGAATACTTTGCACTTAACACACTGCTTACACGTTAGCACTTAACACACCGAGCACTGTTCTACGCCAATATTGCACTTTATCGCACCAAACACTGCACTTGCCAATATTGCACGTAATCACTTCAGGCACCACACTACCCAATATTGCACTGAGTCCAAGCGAACACTTCGCTCTACAATATTGCACTAAATCACTGAGCACCGCACTAGTCAATATTGCACTTAGTCACTCTGAGCACCGCACAGGACGTATAACTTCACAATCGTCACACAGGGGGAATTATATACAGGGATTACGCCACTTCACCACCCCTGTCAAACATACTTAACAAGGGGACGGATCCCGCTGGGGATGCCAATTATGTTACGGCCCTCTCGGGACGCAACGGGGTTCTCACTCTGATGTTGTTAGAGGAAGATATATGTACCCGTTCCCAAGCCAGTAGTGGCTATCAAGGGATGAGATCCGTGACGCAAGTAACTTAAAGGGAGTAGGGAAAGAAAGCTAAGAACTTAATATAATATAATGTTCACCATCACCGTTTAAATATATAGAATAAAAGAGTACACAAGGAGGAGGGGTATTAACACTTTACAAGGGGATCGTGCACAATCTAGTCTTCTGCTGAAGACTCTTGATCAAGAAGCTAGGTGCTGCGTCCGCGGTGCTTTCTTTGTGGCCTCAAGACGTGTCTTCTGAGAATACCGAGCCTACCCTGGCCACAGGTCAGCCAAAACACAGGTCCACTGGGGGCACCGTCGTGGAGGCCGTCAACCACACGTCCAGCAGGTCTGCTGGCAGGTACTGAGCCACCAAGGCTGGTACGGCCACTCCACGAACGATAAAAGGGGTACGCCCTAGACAGGAGTCTCGTGTGATATCACAAATCACCCTCCTGTCCTCAATACCCCAGTGGATTATCGTCTCCAACAGTCGGTCCCGGGTAAATCCTTTCACTGCCACTCCAATGGCAGGCTAACACACCACAATGTTCTTCCAGGGGGACGACGTCACAACAGCTGCAGCAAACTTCACTGTATGGAGACTGGCTGCCTCGGGTAGACTGACTCCACCTTCAACACAGTGGTCCCAGGTCGGCTCTGTAAGCAGACACGTCATCAATAACAGGAACACTAACACACCACACTTACAGCCTCAGACACAAATACCTGACGTATCCATTCCATAGATGGCGCTGTCGTCGGAGCACCACCTCACCAGAGGTCAGGAGCGGCGGTGTTGAGCGCTGAACCAGACTGGAAACTGGTCCTCGAGGCCAGTACACGCCGTCCTCACTAGGTGTCGTCGTCCGTTTGGCGGGGGTTTCGGGAGCTGACCCACAGATGGCGTAGTTGTTACTGCTCCTTGCTCGGACGCTGGATCCGGGTTCGTAACAATGATTAGTAAGAATTTAAAACAAAAGGATCAAAGCATGAATGTTCGTAATAAGGCGAATAGGACATTGGGATTTATTATTCAAAGCCTTAGTAACAAGACACCTGGTGTGGTTCTTAAGCTATATCTTGCTCTGGTTAGGCCCCATTTAGATAATGCAGTTCAGTTTTGGTCGCCGTATTATAGAATGGATATAAATTCACTTGAACGTGTCCAACGTAGGATGACTAAGTTAATTCCCCAAATTAGAAATCTTTCAAATGAAGAAAGATTAGTAAAGCTTAAGTTGCATTCACTGGAAAAGCGAAGAGTTAGGGGTGACATGATAGAGGTTTACAAGTGGATGAATGGACGTAACAGGGGGGATATTAATAGGGTATTAAAAATATAAACACAAGACAGAACACGAAACAATGGGTATAAATTGGATAAGTTTAGATTTAGGAAAGACTTGGGTAAATACTGGTTCAGTAACAGGGTTGTTGATTTGTGGAACCAATTGCCGCGTAACGTGGAGGTGGTGTCCCTCGATTGTTTCAAGCGCGGGTTGGACAAGTATATGAGTGGGATTGGGTGGTTACAGAATAGGAGCTGCCTCGTATGGGCCAATAGGCCTTCTGCAGTTACCTTTGTTCTTATGTTCTTATGTGGCACTGTATCAAAAGCTTTGCTAAAGTCAAGGTACACAACATCACAATCCTTACCACTATCAACTTCCTCAACTATGCTGGAATAAAAAGTTAGCAAATTTGTTAAACATGAACGGCCATTTGTATAAACATGTTGCGACTCATTTATTAATTTATGTTTTTCAAGATGGAGACGAATTGTATTTGCAATTATTGATTCAAGAAACTTTCCCACAATAGACGTTAGGCTAATTGGCCGATAGTTTGACGCAAGTGATCTATCTCCTTTCTTAAAAATTGGTACCACATTAGCTACCTTCCATGATTCTGGAACTCTGCCTCACTCTATTGATTTATTAAATATTGTAGACAGTGGCTCGGAAAGCTCCTCTTTGCATTCTTTAAGCACCCTGGCAAACACTTCATCCGGCCCTGGGGATTTGTTTGGTTTTAGTTTTTCTAATTGTTTAATTACATCTTCCCTGGTAACTGCTAAACTAGTCAACCTGTCCTCATCCCCACCCACATAGACTTGTTCGGCTGAAGGCATATTGTTAAGTTCTTCTTTACTAAATACAGATATAAAATATTTGTTAAAAATACTACTCATCTCCTTGTCATTATCCGTTATTTGACCTGTCTCAGATTTTAATGGACCTATCCTTTCCCTAGTCTTAGTTCAATATAACTGAAAAAAACCTTTAGGATTTGACTTTGCTTGCTCTGCTATGCGAACTTCATAGTTTCTTTTTGCTTTCCTAATCTCTTTTTTAACATTTCTAACCAGTTGTATGAATTCCTGTTCTAACCTGACTTCCCCATTCTTAATCCTTTTGTACCAAGCTCTCTTTTTACCTATAAGGTTCTTTAAATTATATGTTATCCACTTTGGGTCATTAGCATTCGACCTATTCAATTTGTATGGTATACTACGTTCCTGTGCTTTGTTTAGAATATTCTTAAATAAGTTATATATTAAATCCACATCGAAATCCCCTTTTACGTCACGTATCGCTGGGTTCATGTCTCGCTCTAAGACCGGCCCACACCCCATACCCAAGACTTTCCAATCTATTTGACCCAGAAAATTTCTTAGGCTATTAAAATCAGCTTTACGAAAATCTGGCACTTTAACAGAATTTTCTCCTACAGGTCTATTCCATTCTATGTTAAATCTGATTACTTTGTGATCACTGTTCCCTAGCTCACTCCCTATTTCGATGTCATTAATTTGTGTTTCCCTGTTAGTTAACGCTAAATCTAAAATATTATTTTCCCGCGTTGGTTCCTTAATGTGTTGCGTAAGAAAGCAATCGTCAATTAATTCTAGAAAATCTTCTGCTTCACTATTCTCTGTTTTGTTCACCCAGTTTATTCCATTAAAATTAAAGTTACCCATGACATAAATACTGTTAGATCTATATGCTCTAGATATTTCATTCCATAGATGCTTTGCTTCCATTCTGTCTAAATTTGGTGGCCTATATATAACTCCTATTATAATATTATTTGCTTTTTCGTTTAATTCTATCCAAATAGTTTCTGTGTGTGGCTCAGTTTTGATTCCCTCTTTGAGACTACATTTCAAATTGTCCCTAACATATATGGCTACTCCCCCTCCTCGTCTAATATATCTATCTGTGTGAAATAGTTTAAATCCATTTATCTGATATTCAGCTAATAGTTCTCTATTTTCTTCGTTCATCCACGTTTCGGTAAGTGCAATAATATCTATTTTTTCTGTGCAGACAAGAGCATTTAATTCATTAATTTTATTTCTTAGACTTCTACTGTTAGTGTAATATATCCTAAGTGAATTGTTATTTTGAGGCCCTTTTCTTTCACTGATCATTTTGCCAATTCTTTTCTCCCACGAACACATACTTTTATTACCTCCTTCTTCCAAATCAATTCCCATACCACTATCTACTAACAGTTTAAACCCAAACAAACACCTCTAACCACTGGTTCCAACGAGTTCGCAACAGCAACAACCCCAGCCCTCGATAGATGCACCCCATCACGAGCATTCATTTCATTTCTTCCATAGAAGCGTTCCCAGTTGTCTATGAAAGATTTTGCATTTGATTTGCAATATCTTTCCAGCCGGCAATTGACACCAAGTGCCCTCGACATCCATTCATTTCCCACTCCCTTTCTTGGAAGAATGCCACATATGATCGGGATTCCTCCCTCGCTCCTAACTAATTCAATGGCTGTCCTAAATCTCTGTATTAGTTCCTCACTCCTAACTCGCCCAACATCATTACCCCTTGCACTAATACAAATAATGGGTTTGTTCCCATTTCCCGTCATAATATCATTCATGTTTTCAACAATATCACCAATTCCAGCTTCCAGATAGCAAACCCTTAATCTGTTCCCCCTGGAATCTGTTCTATCTCTGGCACAAAACGTTCTGTCTAAATACCTCACCTGGGAATCTCCCACAACCATAATTCGCTTCGGTACCGCCCTAACTTTCTGAACAGCCTGAGGGGCCTGCGCCCGCCGTTCCTCGCTGATTTCCTCGCTGCAGGCGCACTACAGCACTCGTCCTCCAACACGGCAAATGAATTTGCCGTCCTTAGGGCGTCTGTAGGCGGCCTTGTCAAGGTCTTCTTAAGACCCCTGTCTTTCACTACAGGGTTATGTTCTTATGAAAGACTGATTAAAAAGATAGTCTCTTGGTATTGGGGGTGCTATATTAAGCTGGATTAGGGCATGGCTATACCAAAGGAAACAAAGAGTTAGTATAAATGGAATCAAGTCAGAGTGGGAAAATGTTGTAAGTGGAGTGCCTCATAGCTCTGTCCCAGGACCTTTATTGTTTATAATATATATATATATATATATATATATATATATATATATATATATATATATATATATATATATATATATATATATATATATATATATATATATATATATAAATGAATTACATTCAGGTTTGAGTAGCAACATTTGCAAATTTGCCGATGATACGAAAATCGGTAGGGAAATTAATTCGGAGGAGGACTCACTATCACTTCAAGTTGATCTAGATAGGGTTTTGAAATGGTCAAAGGATTGGCAGATGCAGGTTAATGCTGATAAATGTAAAGTTATGAGGTTAGGTAATGATGATAGAGTTACAAGATACGAGCTAGATGGTGTTGAGATTGCGAAGTCGGATTGCGAAAGGGATCTGGGAGTTATGATTAGTAAGAATTTAAAACAAAAGGATCAATGCATAAATGTTCGTAATAAGGCAAATCGGACACTTGGATTATTAATCGCAGCGTTAGTAACAAGACACCTGGTGTGGTTCTCAAGCTATATCTTGCTCTAGTTAGGCCCCATTTAGATTATGCAGTTCAGTTTTGGTCGCCATATTATTGAATGGATATAAATTCACTTGAACGTGTCCAGCGTAGGATGACTAAGTTAGTTCCCCAAATTAGAAATCTTTCATATGAAGAAAGATTAACAAAGCTTAAGTTGCATTCACTGGAAAGGCGAAGAGTTAGGGGTGACATGATAGAGGTTTACAAGTGGGTGAATGGACATAACAAAGGGGATATTAATAGGGTATTAAAAGTATCAACACAAGACAGAACACGAAACAATGGGTATAAATTGGATAAGTTTAGATTTAGGAAAGACTTGGGTAAATACTGGTTCAGTAACAGGGTTGTTGATTTGTGGAACCAATTACCGCGTAACATTGTGGAGGTGGTGTCCCTCGATTGTTTCAAGCACGGGTTGGGCATGTATATGAGTGGGATTGGGTGGTTATAAATAGGAGCTGCCTCGTATGGGCCAATAGGCCTTCTGCAGTTACCTTTGTTCTGATGTTCTTATGGTTGGCTAATAATAATGGGTTAGGCTAGAGTTATACTTGAGTTAGTGCAATTCCAGTCTAAGAAATCCTACCATATGTGGGTTAGCGTATATAATATAATAATAATGCTTATCCAATATAATATAATAATAATGCTTGTCCAATATAATGTAATAATGATGCTTATCCAAACAATGATGCTAATTGTGCAAATTCAGGGTAGTGCTATGTTTTTGGATTTTATGATATTATATATCATAATTATATTAATAGAGTATTAAATGAATCAACACGAAACAATGGGTATAAATTGGATAAGTTTAGATTTAGGAAAGACTTGGGTAAATACTTGTTACTTTTTACAATCGCGTAACGTGGTGGAGGTGGGGTCCCTCGATTGTTTCAAACGTGGGTTGAACATGCATATGAGTGGGATTGGGTGGGTATAAATAAGAGCTGCCTCGTATAGGCCAATAGGCCTTATGCAGTTACCTTGTTCTATGTTCTAAATATTGAAATATATGAAACTATATAAAAATTAATATAATAAGGGTTTAGATATATATATAGCTAATAATTGTGACTACCTACGAAAAGACCATTTGATAAACGAGGCAACTTCCGTGTATAATTATTTGGATAAATACTATCTGATTGATGAAATAAATTACCAGATAATATAGTATATTTGGTATATAATTAATCTTTGAAGCTTAGATAGAACATTGAGTGGGTTTTTGAGGGCACACAGTGGATCTACATTTTAATCGGAAATATACATTGTGCAGTTTTTTTTCTTATATCGTTATTTCCGTGTATAGAACATAACGTAAAGTTAGAAGCATTTTCGCACAATTTGAAAACCTAGGTCTTCATTAAGAGCACGTCATCCCCGTCTGCCCTACATACCTGTGACCAATCATAGTCATGCAACATGTCACCTACGTTATAACAACCTCAATAAATGCGAGAGCAAATCTGCATAATATCACTCATCTTTGAACCAGCAACACGAGTTCTCATCTCGTCCCTGCTCCTGTTTCAACGTCAACCTCTGGAAAGATTTTTTCTCAAGATAAATCTGCAAGTACTATTAACCATTATTTACAAGCACATAATTTCAATATGCGTTTGTATGATAGACCTTATGAGTGTGACAGCTGTGGAAAAAGATTCACCCAACTTGTAAATATGAAGAAACACAGGATTGTGCACACTGGCAAAAAGCCTTTCATGTGTGATATATGTGGGAAAAGTTACAGTGATCGTGAAAATATAATTAGGCACATGTTATTACATTCAGGTGGGAAACAATACGAGTGTTCTGTGTGTAGGCGGAGATTCACTCAACTTGGCAATTTGAAGAGCCACAGAATGAGTCATACTGGTGAGAAACCTTACACGTGTCACGAGTGTGGGAAAAGTTTCAGCCGCTTTGGAAATATGAGCAGACACAGGATCTTGCATACGGATGATAAACCTCATGAGTGTTTCGAATGTGGAAAACGATTCAGTCTAGTTGAATATTTGAAGCGGCACATGGTAGTGCATACGGGTGATAAACCTGTCGGGTGTGATGACTGTGGGATAAGTTACAGCAATCGTACATGTTTAATTGGACACATGACAGTACATTCAGGTGAGAAACGATACGAGTGTCCTACGCGTAAGAAGAATTCACCCGACTTGACAGATTGAAAAACCACAGTATGGCGCATCATGAAGAAAAGTGTCAGGAGTGTCCCACTTGTGGGAAAAGATTCAGACACCTTCCCACTATGAAGATGCACATTATGTTACATACTGGTGAAAAACCTCACGAGTGTGAGAA
Source organism: Procambarus clarkii (assembly GCF_040958095.1). NCBI lineage: Eukaryota > Metazoa > Arthropoda > Malacostraca > Decapoda > Cambaridae > Procambarus > Procambarus clarkii. The sequence goes on from NC_091170.1 coordinate 11,192,762, forward strand.
AAGATTCACTGAACTTGGAACTAAGGAGAAACACATTATGACACATACTAATGAAAAACTCACAAGTGAGAAAAGATTCACTGAACTTGGAACTAAGGAGAAACACATTATGACACATACTAATGAAAAACTCACAAGTGTCACAAATGCGGGAAAAGGTTCAGTCAACTGCACAATATGAACACACATGTTTTGATACATACTGGTGAAAAACTTCACGAGTGGGAAAAGATTCACTCAACTTGGAACTATGAAGAGACACAGTAAATGATACATACTGGTCTTCTATTGAGAAACTTCACGAGTTCCCAAGTGTGGAAAATATTAAGGAAACTTGATTATATGAATACATTAATGAAAATGAATGATGGTGCTTACAAGTTTGGTCAGTATATAGGAATAAATATTGTATATATACAAAATGAATAAAATATATATGATATGAATAAAATATATTACAATTTATTCGATTTTTTTCCTTTCGACTTTATTTATTTTGTCTATATACGGGCTGAACAAAAAAATTCTTGACTTTTTGAAAATTCATTATAAATCATTTGAATGGAAGAATCAAGAAGGCTTTCATGACAACTTCCTTACTAAATCACATATATAAAATAAGCTACAAAATTAGAAGCTACGTTAATATATGAACTTAAGAAGTAAGGAAACTGAACAACTCTTATTATTCCTGTAAATTAATTAATAATAATATAGGCATTAAATTAATATTCATCACGACCAAGATCTTTTCAAAAAAAGACTTTGCATATCAATAGAATAGATATCAATAGTTAATATCTATCACGATACAAACTTCAGTCCCTTACTTGTCATCACTACACTAAATTTGCATATCTATAAACCTAATAGATAATCTATAAACATTTCAAAATCTACTTGATCTCTAAATGATTATGAGTATTTAAAATATATTTTATAACTTTCTTATCAGATAGAAATATTGTTGCTCAATTCTGAATAAAAATAATTTTATTCATATTTATAACAAGCTGTACCCTGCCACACGTTGCTGTTGCTCAGCAATGCTTGTGTGTTGCTGTGCCCCAACAACCTTTCCCATGTCTCCCAGCCAATCCCCCTCTTCCTCCCAACCATTTCCTACTCTGTCCCTGTGTCCTCCCAACAATTCCCCACTCCCCGTCCCTTCATCCTCCCAGCCATTTCCCCTCTCCCTACGGAAATCAGTGAGGAGCGGCGGAGCGCAGGTCCCTCAGGCTGCTCAGAAAGTTAAGGAGGTACCGAAGAGAATTTTGGTTGTGGGAGATTCCCAGGTGAGGTATTTAGACAGAACGTTTTGTGCCAGAGATAGGGGAAAAAGATTAAGGGCTTGCTATCCGGGAGCTGGAATTGGTGATATTGTTGGAAACATGAATGATATTATGACGGGAAATGGGAACAAACCCATTATTTGTATTGTTGCAGGGGGTAATGATGTTGGACGAGTTAGGAACTAATACAGTGAGGAACTAATACAGAAATTCAGGACAGCCATTGAATTAGTTAGGAGCAAGGGAGGAATCCCGATCATATGTGGCATTCTTCCAAGAAAGGGAGTGGGTAATGAATGAATGTCGAAGGTGTCAATTGCCGGTTGGAAAGATATTGCAAATGAAATGCAATATCATTCATAGACAACTGGGAACGCTTCTATGGAAGAAATGTAATGTATGCTCGTGATGGAGTGCATCTATCGAGGGCTGGGGTTGTTGCTGTTGCGAACTCGTTGGAACCAGTGGTTAGAGGTGTTTGTTTGGGTTTAAACTGTTAGTAGATAGTGGTATGGGAATTGATTTGGAGGAAGGAGGTAATAAAAGTATGTGTTCGTGGGAGAAAAGAATTGGCAAAATGATCAGGGAAAGAAAAGGGCCTCAAAATAACAATTCACTTAGGATATATTACACTAACAGTAGAAGTCTAGGAAATAAAATTAATGAATTAAATGCTCTTGTCTGCACAGAAAAAAATAGATATTATGGCACTTACCGAAACGTGGATGAATGTAGAAAATAGAGAACTTATTAGCTGAATATCAGATAAATGTATTTAAACTATTTCACACAGATAGATATATTAGACGAGGAGGGGGAGTAGCCATATATGTTAGGGACAATTTGAAATGTAGTCTCAAAGAGGGAATCAAAACTGAGCCACACACAGAAACTATTTGGATAGAATTAAACGAAAAAGCAAATAATATTATAATAGGAGTTATATATAGGTCACCAAATTTGGACAGAATGGAAGCAAAGCATCTATGGAATGAAATATCTAGAGCATGTAGGTCTAACAGTATTTATGTCATGGGTGACTTTAATTTTAGTGGAATAAACTGGGTGAACAAAACAGGGAATAGTGAAGCAGAAGATTTTCTCGAATTAATTGACGATTGCTTTCTTACGCAATACATTAAGGAACCAACACGGGAAAATAATATTTTAGATTTAGTGTTAACTAACAGGGAAACACAAATTAATGACATCGAAATAGGGAGTGAGCTAGGGAACAGTGAACACAAAGTAATCAGATTTAGCATAGAATGGAATAGACCTGTAGGAGAAAATTCTGTTAAAGTGCCAGATTTTCGAAAAGCTGATTTTAATAGCCTAAGAAATTTTTTGGGTCAAATAGATTGGAAAGTCTTGGGTATGGGGTGTGGGCCGGTCTTAGAGCGAGACATGAACCCAGCGACAGGTGACGCAAAAGGGGATTTCGATGTGGATTAAAGAACCTTATAGATAAAAAGAGAGCTTGGTACAAAAGGAATAAGAATGGGGAAGTCAGGTTAGAACAGGAATTCATACAACTGGTTAGAAATGTTAAAAAAGAGATTAGGAAAGCAAAAAGAAACTATGAAGTTCGCATAGCAGAGCAAGCAAAGTCAAATCCTAAAGGTTTTTTTCAGTTATATCGAACTAAGACTAGGGAAAGGATAGGTCCATTAAAATCTGAGACAGGTCAAATAACGGATAATGACAAAGAGATGAGTAGTATTTTTAACAAATATTTTATATCTGTATTTACTAAAGAAGAACTTAACAATATGCCTTCAGCCGAACAAGTCTATGTGTGTGGGGATGAGGAGAGGTTGACTAGTTTAGCAGTTACCAGGGAAGATGTAATTAAACAATTAGAAAAACTAAAACCAAACAAATCCCCAGGGCCGGATGAAGTGTTTGCCAGGGTGCTTAAAGAATGCAAAGAGGAGATTTCCGAGCCACTGTCTACCATATTTAATATTTGAAGAACCTTATAGGTAAAAAGAGAGCTTGGTACAAAAGGATTAAAAATGGGGAGGTCACTTTAGAACAGGAATTCGTACAACTGGTTAGAAATGTTAAAAAAGAGATAAGGAAAGCAAAAAGAAACTATGAAGTTCGCATAGCAGGGCAAGCAAAGACAAATCCTAAAGGGTTTTTTCAGTTATATCGTACTAAGACTAGGGAAAGGATAGGTCCATTAAAAACTGAGACAGGTCAAATAACAGATAGTGATGAAGAGATGAGTAGTATTTTTAATAAATATTTTGTATCTGTATTTACTAAAGAGGTACTTAACAATATGCCTTCAGCCGAACAAGTCTATGTGGGTGGGGACGAGGACAGGTTGACGAGTTTAGCAGTTACCAGGGAGGATGTTCTTAAACAAATAGTAAAACTCAAACCAAACAAATCCCCAGGGCCGGATGAAGTGTTTGCTAGGGTGCTTAAAGAATGCAAAGAGGAGCTTTGTGACCCACTGTCAACCATATTTAATAAATCAATAGAGTCAGGCAGAGTTCCAGAGTTTTGGAAAGTTGCTAATGTGATACCAGTTTTTAAGAAAGGAGATAGATCACTTGCGTCTAACTATCGACCAATTAGCCTAACGTCTATTGTGGGAAAGTTACTCGAATCTATAATAGCAAATAAAATTCGTCTTCATCTTGAAAAACATAAATTAATAATTGAGTCGCAACATGGTTTTATAAATGGCCGTTCATGTTTAACAAATTTGTTATCTTTTTATTCTAGCATTGTTGAGGCAGTTGATAGTGGTAAGGATTGCGATGTTGTATACCTTGACTTTAGCAAAGCTTTTGATACAGTGCCACATGAAAGACTGATTAAAAAGATAGAGTCTCATGGTATTGGGGGTGCTATATTAAGCTGGATTAGGGCATGGCTATACCAAAGGAAACAGAGAGTTAGTATAAATGGAATCAAGTCAGAGTGGGAAAATGTTGTAAGTGGAGTGCCTCAAGGCTCTGTCCTGGGACCTCTGTTGTTTATAATATATATAAATGATTTAGATTCAGGTTTGAGTAGCAACATTTGCAAATTTGCCGATGATACGAAAATCGGTAGGGAAATTAATTCGGAGGAGGACTCACTATCACTTCAAGTTGATCTAGATAGGGTTTTGAAATGGTCAAAGGATTGGCAGATGCAGTTTAATGCTGATAAATGTAAAGTTCTGAGGTTAGGTAATGATGATAGAGTTACAAGATACGAGCTAGATGGTGTTGTGATTGCGAAGTCGGATTGCGAAAGGGATCTGGGAGTTATGATTAGTAAGAATTTAAAACAAAAGGATCAATGCATAAATGTTCGTAATAAGGCAAATCGGACACTTGGATTTATTAATCGCAGCGTTAGTAACAAGACACCTGGTGTGGTTCTCAAGCTATATCTTGCTCTAGTTAGGCCCCATTTAGATTATGCAGTTCAGTTTTGGTCGCCATATTATAGAATGGATATAAATTCACTTGAACGTGTCCAGCGTAGGATGACTAAGTTAATTCCCCAAATTAGAAATCTTTCATATGAAGAAAGATTAACAAAGCTTAAGTTGCATTCACTGGAAAGGCGAAGAGTTAGGGGTGACATGATAGAGGTTTACAAGTGGGTGAATGGACATAACAAAGGGGATATTAATAGGGTATTAAAAGTATCAACACAAGACAGAACACGAAACAATGGGTATAAATTGGATAAGTTTAGATTTAGGAAAGACTTGGGTAAATACTGGTTCAGTAACAGGGTTGTTGATTTGTGGAACCAATTACCGCGTAACATTGTGGAGGTGGTGTCCCTCGATTGTTTCAAGCACGGGTTGGGCATGTATATGAGTGGGATTGGGTGGTTATAAATAGGAGCTGCCTCGTATGGGCCAATAGGCCTTCTGCAGTTACCTTTGTTCTTATGTTCTTATGGTTGGCTAATAATAATAATGGGTTAGGCTAGAGTTATACTTGAGTTAGTGCAATTCCAGTCTAAGAAATCCTACCATATGTGGGTTGGCGTATATAATATAATAATAATGCTTATCCAATATAATATAATAATAATGCTTGTCCAATATAATGTAATAATGATGCTTATCCAAACAATGATGCTAATTGTGCAAATTCAGGGTAGTGCTATGTTTTTGGATTTTATGATATTATATATCATAATTATATTAATAGGGTATTAAATGAATCAACACGAAACAATGGGTATAAATTGGATAAGTTTAGATTTAGGAAAGACTTGGGTAAATACTTGTTACTTTTTACAATCGCGTAACGTGGTGGAGGTGGGGTCCCTCGATTGTTTCAAACGTGGGTTGAACATGCATATGAGTGGGATTGGGTGGGTATAAATAAGAGCTGCCTCGTATGGGCCAATAGGCCTTATGCAGTTACCTTGTTCTATGTTCTAAATATTGAAATATATGAAACTATATAAAAATTAATATAATAAGGGTTTAGATATATATATAGCTAATAATTGTGACTACCTACGAAAAGACCATTTGATAAACGAGGCAACTTCCGTGTATAATTATTTGGATAAATACTATCTGATTGATGAAATAAATTACCAGATAATATAGTATATTTGGTATATCATTAATCTTTGAAGCTTAGATAGAACATTGAGTGGGTTTTTGAGGGCACACAGTGGATCTACATTTTAATCGGAAATATACATTGTGCAGTTTTTTTTCTTATATCGTTATTTCCGTGTATAGAACATAACGTAAAGTTAGAAGCATTTTCGCACAATTTGAAAACCTAGGTCTTCATTAAGAGCACGTCATCCCCGTCTGCCCTACATACCTGTGACCAATCATAGTCATGCAACATGTCACCTACGTTATAACAACCTCAATAAAGGCGAGAGCAAATCTGCATAATATCACTCATCTTTGAACCAGCAACACGAGTTCTCATCTCGTCCCTGCTCCTGTTTCAACGTCAACCTCTGGAAAGATTTTTTCTCAAGATAAATCTGCAAGTACTATTAACCATTATTTACAAGCACATAATTTCAATATGCGTTTGTATGATAGACCTTATGAGTGTGACAGCTGTGGAAAAAGATTCACCCAACTTGTAAATATGAAGAAACACAGGATTGTGCACACTGGCAAAAAGCCTTTCATGTGTGATATATGTGGGAAAAGTTACAGTGATCGTGAAAATATAATTAGGCACATGTTATTACATTCAGGTGGGAAACAATACGAGTGTTCTGTGTGTAGGCGGAGATTCACTCAACTTGGCAATTTGAAGAGCCACAGAATGAGTCATACTGGTGAGAAACCTTACACGTGTCACGAGTGTGGGAAAAGTTTCAGCCGCTTTGGAAATATGAGCAGACACAGGATCTTGCATACGGATGATAAACCTCATGAGTGTTTCGAATGTGGAAAACGATTCAGTCTAGTTGAATATTTGAAGCGGCACATGGTAGTGCATACGGGTGATAAACCTGTCGGGTGTGATGACTGTGGGATAAGTTACAGCAATCGTACATGTTTAATTGGACACATGACAGTACATTCAGGTGAGAAACGATACGAGTGTCCTACGCGTAAGAAGAATTCACCCGACTTGACAGATTGAAAAACCACAGTATGGCGCATCATGAAGAAAAGTGTCAGGAGTGTCCCACTTGTGGGAAAAGATTCAGACACCTTCCCACTATGAAGATGCACATTATGTTACATACTGGTGACAAACCTCACGAGTGTGAGAAAAGATTCACTGAACTTGGAACTAAGGAGAAACACATTATGACACATACTAATGAAAAACTCACAAGTGTCACAAATGCGGGAAAAGGTTCAGTCAACTGCACAATATGAACACACATGTTTTGATACATACTGGTGAAAAACTTCACGAGTGGGAAAAGATTCACTCAACTTGGAACTATGAAGAGACACAGTAAATGATACATACTGGTCTTCTATTGAGAAACTTCACGAGTTCCCAAGTGTGGAAAAGATTAAGGAAACTTGATTATATGAATACATTAATGAAAATGAATGATGGTGCTTACAAGTTTGGTCAGTATATAGGAATAAATATTGTATATATACAAAATGAATAAAATATGTATGATATGAATAAAATATATTACAATTTATTCGATTTTTTTCCTTTCGACTTGATTTATTTTGTCTATATACGGGCTGAACAAAAAAATTCTTGACTTTTTCAAAATTCATTATAAATCATTTGAATGGAAGAATCAAGAAGGCTTTCATGACAACTTCCTTACTAAATCACATATATAAAATAAGCTACAAAATTAGAAGCTACGTTAATATATGAACTTAAGAAATAAGGAAACTGAACAACTCTTATTATTCCTGTAAATTAATTAATAATAATATAGGCATTATATTCCTATTCATCACGACCAAGATCTTTTCAAAAAAAGACTTTGCATATCAATAGAATAGATATCAATAGTTAATATCTATCACGATACAAACTTCAGTCCCTTACTTGTCATCACTACACTAAATTTGCATATCTATAAACCTAATAGATAATCTATAAACATTTCAAAATCTACTTGATCTCTAAATGATTATGAGTATTTAAAATATATTTTATAACTTTCTTATCAGATAGAAATATTGTTGCTCAATTCTGAATAAAAATAATTTTATTCATATTTATAACAAGCTGTACCCTGCCACACGTTGCTGTTGCTCAGCAATGCTTGTGTGTTGCTGAGCCCCAACAACCTTTCCCTTGTCTCCCAGTCCTCCACGCCAATCCCCCTCTTCCTCCCAACCATTCCCTACTCTGTGTCCCTGTGTCCTCCCAACCATTCCCCACTCCCCCGTCCCTTCATCCTCCCAGCCATTTCCTCTCTCCCTACGGAAATCAGCGAGGAGCGGCGGAGCGCAGGTCCCTCAGGCTTCTCAGAAAGTTAAGGAGGTACCGAAGAGAATTTTGGTTGTGGGAGATTCCCAGGTGAGGTATTTAGACAGAACGTTTTGTGCCAGAGATAGGGGAAAAAGATTAAGGGCTTGCTATCCGGGAGCTGGAATTGGTGATATTGTTGGAAACATGAATGATATTATGACGGGAAATGGGAACAAACCCATTATTTGTATTGTTGCAGGGGGTAATGATGTTGGACGAGTTAGGAACTAATACAGAAATTCAGGACAGCCATTGAATTAGTTAGGAGCAAGGGAGGAATCCCGATCATATGTGGCATTCTTCCAAGAAAGGGAGTGGGTAATGAATGAATGTCGAGGGTGTCAATTGCCGGTTGGAAAGATATTGCAAATCAAATGCAATATCATTCATAGACAACTGGGAACGCTTCTATGGAAGAAATGTAATGTATGCTCGTGATGGAGTGCATCTATCGAGGGCTGGGGTTGTTGCTGTTGCGAACTCGTTGGAACCAGTGGTTAGAGGTGTTTGTTTGGGTTTAAACTGTTAGTAGATAGTGGTATGGGAATTGATTTGGAGGAAGGCGGTAATAAAAGTATGTGTTCGTGGGAGAAAAGAATTGGCAAAATGATCAGGGAAAGAAAAGGGCCTCAAAATAACAATTCACTTAATATATATTACACTAACAGTAGAAGTCTAGGAAATAAAATTAATAAATTAAATGCTCTTGTCTGCACAGAAAAAAATAGATATTATTGCACTTGCCGAAAAGTGGATGAATGTAGAAAATAGAGAACTTATTAGCTGAATATCAGATAAATGGATTTAAACTATTTCACACAGATAGATATATTAGACGAGGAGGGGGAGTAGCCATATATGTTAGAGACAATTTGAAATGTAGTCTCAAAGAGGGAATCAAAACTGAGCCACACACAGAAACTGGATAGAATTAAACGAAAAAGCAAATAATATTATAATAGGAGTTATATATAGGCCACCAAATTTGGACAGAATGGAAGCAAAGCATCTATGGAATGAAATATCTAGAGGCATGTAGGTCTAACAGTATTTATGTCATGGGTGACTTTAATTTTAGTGGAATAAACTGGGTGAACAAAACAGGGAATTGTTTATTCAGCTAATAAGTTCAGTCGGTCAGGTGAAGTCACAGTGAGAGGTTGTGTTAACCGGAGCTCCTGAGTGTTGTTATATTATCATAGCAATATGGAAGTTGTAGTGAAGGACCTGGTGACTCTAGTGGGAGCCCTGAGGACAGAGTTGGACTCTCTGCGGGAGGAGGTGCGTCAGCTTAAAAAACAACGAGAAGTAACGAAGGAGGAGACCAGCAGTAAAGGGACCTCGTCTTGGAGAGTTGCGAAAGACAGGGGCCTTAAGAAGACTTTGATAAAGCCGCCTTCAAACGCCATAGCAACTTCAAATTCATTTGACGTTTTGGAGGACGAGTGCTGTGGAGAGACTGTGGATCGCGCAAAAGGGAAAGCAACGAAGAGAAAGGAAGCGCAGGCCCCTCAGAAAGTAAAGGAAGTACCTAAGCAAACATTAGTTGTGGGAGATTCCCAGATAAGGTATTTGGATAGAACGTTTTGTGCTAGAGATAGGGGGAACAGGTTAAGGGTTTGCTATCCCGGAGCTGGCATTGGTGATATTATAAACAACATGAATGATATTATGGCTGGTAATGGGAACAATCCCATTATTTGCATTAGCGTGGGAGGAAATGATGTTGGTCGAGTCAGGAGTGAGGAACTGATTCAGAGGTATAAAACAGCCATAGAATTAGTTAGGAGCAAGGGAGGAATCCCGATCATATGTGGCATTCTTCCAAGAAAGGGAGTGGGAAATGAATGGATATCGAGGGCACTTGGTGTCAATTGCCGGCTGGAAAGATATTGCAAATCAAATGCAATATCTTTCATAGACAACTGGGAACACTTCTATGGAAGAAATGAAATGTATGCTCGTGATGGGGTGCATCTATCGAGAGCTGGGGTTGTTGCTGTTGCGAACTCGCTAGAAGAAGTGGTTAGAGGTGTTTGTTTGGGTATAAACTGTTAGTAGATAGAGGTATGGGAATTGATTTGGAGGAAGGAGGTAATAAAAGTATGTGTTTGTGGGAGAAAGGAATTGGCAAAACGATCAGGGAAAGAGAAGGTCCGCAAAATAACAATTCACTTAGGGTATATTACACTAACAGTAGAAGTCTAAGAAATAAAATTAACGAATTAAATGCTCTTGTCTGCACAGAAAAAATAGATATTATTGCACTTACCGAAACGTGGATGAATGTAGAAAATAGAGAACTATTAGCTGAATATCAAATATATGGATTTAAACTATTTCACACAGATAGATATATTAGACGAGGAGGTGGAGTAGCCATATATGTTAGGGACAATTTGAAATGTAGTCTCAAAGAGGGAATCAAAACAGAGCCACACACAGAAACTATTTGGATTGAATTAAACGAAAAAGCTAATAATATTATAATAGGAGTAATATATAGGCCTCCAAATTTAGACAGAATGGAAGCAAAGCATCTATGGGATGAAATATCTAGAGCATCTAGATCTAACAGTATTTATGTCATGGGTGACTTTAATTTTAGCGGAATAAACTGGTTGAACAAAACAGGGAATAGTGAAGCAGAAGATTTTCTAGAATTAATTGACGATTGCTTTCTTACGCAACACATTAAGGAACCAACACGGGAAAATAATATTTTAGATTTAGTGTTAACTAACAGGGAAACGCAAATTAATGACATCGAAAGAGGGAGTGAGCTAGGGAGCAGTGATCACAAAGAAATCAGATTTAGCATAGAATGGAATAGACCAGTAGGAGAAAATTCTGTTAAAGTGCCAGATTTTCGAAAAGCTGATTTTAATAGCCTAAGAAATTTTTTTGGGTCAAATTGATTGGAAAGGCTTGGGTATGGGGTGTGGGCCGGTCTTGGAGCGAGACATGAACCCAGCGATAGGTGACTTAAATGGGGATTTCGATGTGGATTCAATATATAACTTATTTAAGAATATTCTAAACAAAGCACAGGAACGTAGTATACCATACAAATTGAATAGATCGTATACTAATGAACCAAAGTGGATAACAAAGAATTTGAAGAACCTTATAGGTAAAAAGAGAGCTTGGTACAAAAGGATTAAAAATGGGGAGGTCACTTTAGAACAGGAATTCGTACAACTGGTTAGAAATGTTAAAAAAGAGATAAGGAAAGCAAAAAGAAACTATGAAGTTCGCATAGCAGGGCAAGCAAAGACAAATCCTAAAGGGTTTTTTCAGTTATATCGTACTAAGACTAGGGAAAGGATAGGTCCATTAAAAACTGAGACAGGTCAAATAACAGATAGTGATGAAGAGATGAGTAGTATTTTTAATAAATATTTAATAAATCTGTATTTACTAAAGAGGAACTTAACAATATGCCTTCAGCCGAACAAGTCTATGTGGATGGGGACGAGGACAGGTTGACGAGTTTAGCAGTTACCAGGGAGGATGTTCTTAAACAAATAGTAAAACTCAAACCAAACAAATCCCCAGGGCCGGATGAAGTGTTTGCTAGGGTGCTTAAAGAATGCAAAGAGGAGCTTTGTGACCCACTGTCAACCATATTTAATAAATCAATAGAGTCAGGCAGAGTGCCAGAGTTTTGGAAAGTTGCTAATGTGATACCAGTTTTTAAGAAAGGAGATAGATCACTTGCGTCTAACTATCGACCAACTAGCCTAACGTCTATTGTGGGAAAGTTACTCGAATCTATAATAGCAAATAAAATTCGTCTTCATCTTGAAAAACATAAATTAATAATTGAGTCGCAACATGGTTTTATAAATGGCCGTTCATGTTTAACAAATTTGTTATCTTTTTATTCTAGCATTGTTGAGGCAGTTGATAGTGGTAAGGATTGCGATGTTGTATACCTTGACTTTAGCAAAGCTTTTGATACAGTGCCACATGAAAGACTGATTAAAAAAATAGAGTCTCATGGTATTGGGGGTGCTATATTAAGCTGGATTAGGGCATGGCTATACCAAAGGAAACAGAGAGTTAGTATAAATGGAATCAAGTCAGAGTGGGAAAATGTTGTAAGTGGAGTGCCTCAAGGCTCTGTCCTGGGACCTCTGTTGTTTATAATATATATAAATGATTTAGATTCAGGTTTGAGTAGCAACATTTGCAAATTTGCCGATGATACGAAAATCGGTAGGGAAATTAATTCGGAGGAGGACTCACTATCACTTCAAGTTGATCTAGATAGGGTTTTGAAATGGTCAAAGGATTGGCAGATGCAGTTTAATGCTGATAAATGTAAAGTTCTGAGGTTAGGTAATGATGATAGAGTTACAAGATACGAGCTAGATGGTGTTGTGATTGCGAAGTCGGATTGCGAAAGGGATCTGGGAGTTATGATTAGTAAGAATTTAAAACAAAAGGATCAATGCATAAATGTTCGTAATAAGGCAAATCGGACACTTGGATTTATTAATCGCAGCGTTAGTAACAAGACACCTGGTGTGGTTCTCAAGCTATATCTTGCTCTAGTTAGGCCCCATTTAGATTATGCAGTTCAGTTTTGGTCGCCATATTATAGAATGGATATAAATTCACTTGAACGTGTCCAGCGTAGGATGACTAAGTTAATTCCCCAAATTAGAAATCTTTCATATGAAGAAAGATTAACAAAGCTTAAGTTGCATTCACTGGAAAGGCGAAGAGTTAGGGGTGACATGATAGAGATTTACAAGTGGATGAATGGACATAACCGGGGGGATATTAATAGGGTATTAAAAGTATCAACACAGGACAGAACACGAAACAATGGATATAAATTGGATAAGTTTAGATTTAGGAAAGACTTGGGTAAATACTGGTTCAGTAACAGGGTTGTTGATTTGTGGAACCAATTGCCGCGTAACATTGTGGAGGTGGGGTCCCTCGATTGTTTCAAGCACAGGTTGGACAAGTATATGAGTGGGATTGGGTGGTTATAGAATAGGAGCTGCCTCGTATGGGCCAATAGGCCTTCTGCAGTTACCTTTGTTCTTATGTTCTTATGTTCTTATGATTCGTGTTCTGTCCTGTGTTGATACTTTTAATACCCTATTAATATCCCCCCGGTTATGTCCATTCATCCACTTGTAAATCTCTATCATGTCACCCCTAACTCTTCGCTTTTCCAGTGAATGCAACTTAAGCTTTACTAATCTTTCTTCATTTGAAAGATTTCTAATTTGGGGAATTAACTTAGTCATCCTACGTTGGACACGTTCAAGTGAATTTATATCCATTCTATAATACGGCGACCAAAACTGAACTGCATTATCTAAATGGGGCCTAACCAGAGCAAGATATAGCTTAAGAACCACACCAGGTGTCTTGTTACTAAGGCTTTGAATAATAAATCCCAGTGTCCTATTCGCCTTATTACGAACATTCATGCTTTGATCCTTTTGTTTTAAATTCTTACTAATCATAACTCCCAGATCCCTTTCACAATCCGACTTTGCAATCTCAACACCATCTAGCTCGTATCTTGTAACTCTATCATCATTACCTAGCCTCAGAACTTTACATTTATCAGCATTAAACTGCATTTGCCAATCATTTGAAAATTTCAAAACCCTATCTAGATCAACTTGAAGTGATAGTGAGTCCTTCTCCGAATTAATTTCCCTACCGATTTTCGTATCATCGGCAAATTTGCAAATGTTGCTACTCAAACCTGAATCTAAATCATTTATATATATTATAAACAACAGAGGTCCCAGGACAGAGCCCTGAGGTACTCCACTGACAACATTATCCCACTCTGACTTAACCCCATTTATACTAACTCTCTGTTTCCTTTGGAATAGCCATACCATAATCCAAGTTAATATAGCACCCCCAATACCACGAGCTTCTAAATCAGCTTTACGAAAATCTGGCACTTTAACAGAATTTTCTCCTACAGGTCTATTCCATTCTATGCTAAATCTGATTACTTTGTGATCACTGTTCCCTAGCTCACTCCCTATTTCGATGTCATTAATTTGTGTTTCCCTGTTAGTTAACGCTAAATCTAAAATATTATTTTCCCGCGTTGGTTCCTTAATGTGTTGGGTAAGAAAGCAATCGTCAAATAATTCTAGAAAATCTTCTGCTTCACTATTCTCTGTTTTGTTCACCCAGTTTATTCCACTAAAATTAAAGTCACCCATGACATAAATACTGTTAGATCTAGATGCTCTAGATATTTCATTCCATAGATGCTTTGCTTCCATAAGAACATAAGAACATAAGAACAAAGGTAACTGCAGAAGGCCTATTGGCCCATACGAGGCAGCTCCTATTCTATAACCACCCAATCCCACTCATATACTTGTCCAACCCGTGCTTGAAACAATCGAGGGACCCCACCTCCACAATGTTACGCGGCAATTGGTTCCACAAATCAACAACCCTGTTACTGAACCAGTATTTACCCAAGTCTTTCCTAAATCTAAACTTATCCAATTTATATCCATTGTTTCGTGTTCTGTCCTGTGTTGATACTTTTAATACCCTATTAATATCCCCCCGGTTATGTCCATTCATCCACTTGTAAACCTCTATCATGTCACCCCTAACTCTTCGCCTTTCCAGTGAATGCAACTTAAGCTTTGTTAATCTTTCTTCATATGAAAGATTTCTAATTTGGGGAATTAACTTAGTCATCCTACGCTGGACACGTTCAAGTGAATTTATATCCATTCTATAATATGGCGACCAAAACTGAACTGCATAATCTAAATGGGGCCTAACTAGAGCAAGATATAGCTTGAGAACCACACCAGGTGTCTTGTTACTAACGCTGCGATTAATAAATCCAAGTGTCCGATTTGCCTTATTACGAACATTTATGCATTGATCCTTTTGTTTTAAATTCTTACTAATCATAACTCCCAGATCCCTTTCGCAATCCGACTTCGCAATCACAACACCATCTAGCTCGTATCTTGTAACTCTATCATCATTACCTAACCTCAGAACTTTACATTTATCAGCATTAAACTGCATCTGCCAATCCTTTGACCATTTCAAAACCCTATCTAGATCAACTTGAAGTGATAGTGAGTCCTCCTCCGAATTAATTTCCCTACCGATTTTCGTATCATCGGCAAATTTGCAAATGTTGCTACTCAAACCTGAATCTAAATCATTTATATATATTATAAACAACAGAGGTCCCAGGACAGAGCCTTGAGGCACTCCACTTACAACATTTTCCCACTCTGACTTGATTCCATTTATACTAACTCTCTGTTTCCTTTGGTATAGCCATGCCCTAATCCAGCTTAATATAGCACCCCCAATACCATGAGACTCTATTTTTTTAATCAGTCTTTCATGTGGCACTGTATCAAAAGCTTTGCTAAAGTCAAGGTATACAACATCGCAATCCTTACCACTATCAACTGCCTCAACAATGCTAGAATAAAAAGATAACAAATTTGTTAAACATGAACGGCCATTTATAAAACCATGTTGCGACTCAATTATTAATTTATGTTTTTCAAGATGAAGACGAATTTTATTTGCTATTATAGATTCGAGTAACTTTCCCACAATAGACGTTAGGCTAATTGGTCGATAGTTAGACGCAAGTGATCTATCTCCTTTCTTAAAAACTGGTATCACATTAGCAACTTTCCAAAACTCTGGCACTCTGCCTGACTCTATTGATTTATTAAATATGGTTGACAGTGGGTCACAAAGCTCCTCTTTGCATTCTTTAAGCACCCTGGCAAACACTTCATCCGGCCCTGGGGATTTGTTTGGTTTGAGTTTTACTATTTGTTTAAGAACATCCTCCCTGGTAACTGCTAAACTCGTCAACCTGTCCTCGTCCCCACCCACATAGACTTGTTCGGCTGAAGGCATATTGTTAAGTTCCTCTTTAGTAAATACAGATACAAAATATTTATTAAAAATACTACTCATCTCTTCATCACTATCTGTTATTTGACCTGTCTCAGTTTTTAATGGACCTATCCTTTCCCTAGTCTTAGTACGATATAACTGAAAAAACCCTTTAGGATTTGTCTTTGCTTGCCCTGCTATGCGAACTTCATAGTTTCTTTTTGCTTTCCTTATCTCTTTTTTAACATTTCTAACCAGTTGTACGAATTCCTGTTCTAAAGTGACCTCCCCATTTTTAATCCTTTTGTACCAAGCTCTCTTTTTACCTATAAGGTTCTTCAAATTCTTTGTTATCCACTTTGGGTCATTAGTATTCGATCTATTCAATTTGTATGGTATACTACGTTCCTGTGCTTTGTTTAGAATATTCTTAAATAAGTTATATATTGAATCCACATCGAAATCCCCATTTAAGTCACCTATCGCTGGGTTCATGTCTCGCTCCAAGACCGGCCCACACCCCATACCCAAGACTTTCCAATCAATTTGACCCAAAAAATTTCTTAGGCTATTAAAATCAGCTTTTCGAAAATCTGGCACTTTAACAGAATTTTCTCCTACTGGTCTATTCCATTCTATGCTAAATCTGATTTCTTTGTGATCACTGTTCCCTAGCTCACTCCCTATTTCGATGTCATTAATTTGCGTTTCCCTGTTAGTTAATACTAAATCTAAAATATTATTTTCCCGTGTTGGTTCCTTAATGTGTTGCGTAAGAAAGCAATCGTCAATTAATTCTAGAAAATCTTCTGCTTCACTATTCCCTGTTTTGTTCAACCAGTTTATTCCGCTAAAATTAAAGTCACCCATGACATAAATACTGTTAGATCTAGATGCTCTAGATATTTCATCCCATAGATGCTTTGCTTCCATTCTGTCTAAATTTGGTGGCCTATATATTACTCCTATTATAATATTATTAGCTTTTTCGTTTAATTCAATCCAAATAGTTTCTGTGTGTGGCTCTGTTTTGATTCCCTCTTTGAGGCTACATTTCAAATTGTCCCTGACATATATGGCTACTCCACCTCCTCGTCTATTATATCTATCTGTGTGAAATAGTTTAAATCCATATATTTGATATTCAGCTAATAGTTCTCTATTTTCTACATTCATCCACGTTTCGGTAAGTGCAATAATATCTATTTTTTCTGTGCAGACAAGAGCATTTAATTCGGTAATTTTATTTCTTAGACTTCTACTGTTAGTGTAATATACCCTAAGTGAATTGTTATTTTGCGGACCTTCTCTTTCCCTGATCGTTTTGCCAATTCCTTTCTCCCACAAACACATACTTTTATTACCTCCTTCCTCCAAATCAATTCCCATACCTCTATCTACTAACAGTTTAAACCCAAACAAACACCTCTAACCACTTCTTCTAGCGAGTTCGCAACAGCAACAACCCCAGCTCTCGATAGATGCACCCCATCACGAGCATACATTTCATTTCTTCCATAGAAGTGTTCCCAGTTGTCTATGAAAGATATTGCATTTGATTTGCAATATCTTTCCAGCCGGCAATTGACACCAAGTGCCCTCGATATCCATTCATTTCCCACTCCCTTTCTTGGAAGAATGCCACATATGATCGGGATTCCTCCCTTGCTCCTAACTAACTCTATGGCTGTTTTATACCTCTGAATCAGTTCCTCACTCCTGACTCGACCAACATCATTTCCTCCCACGCTAATGCAAATAATGGGATTGTTCCCATTACCAGCCATAATATCATTCATGTTGTTTATAAAGTTAGGGCGGTACTGAAGCGAATTATGGTTGTGGGAGATTCCCAGGTGAGGTATTTAGACAGAACGTTTTGTGCCAGAGATAGGGGGAACAGATTAAGGGTTTGCTATCTGGAAGCTGGAATTGGTGATATTGTTGAAAACATGAATGATATTATGACGGGAAATGGGAACAAACCCATTATTAGTATTAGTGCAGGGGGTAATGATGTTGGGCGAGTTAGGAGTGAGGAACCAATACAGAGATTTAAGACAGCCATTGAATTAGTTAGGAGCAAGGGAGGAATCCCGATCATATGTGGCATTCTTCCAAGAAAGGGAGTGGGAAATGAATGGATGTCGAGGGCACTTGGTGTCAATTGCCGGCTGGAAAGATATTGCAAATCAAATGCAAAATCTTTCATAGACAACTGGGAACGCTTCTATGGAAGAAATGAAATGAATGCTCGTGATGGGGTGCATCTATCGAGGGCTGGGGTTGTTGCTGTTGCGAACTCGTTGGAACCAGTGGTTAGAGGTGTTTGTTTGGGTATAAACTGTTAGTAGATAGTGGTATGGGAATTGATTTGGAGGAAGGAGGTAATAAAAGTATGTGTTCGTGGGAGAAAAGAATTGGCAAAATGATCAGGGAAAGAAAAGGGCCTCAAAATAACAATTCACGTAGGATATATTACACTAACAGTAGAAGTCTAAGAAATAAAATTAATGAATTAAATGCTCTTGTCTGCATAGAAAAAATAGATATTATTGCACTTACCGAAACGTGGATGAACGAAGAAAATAAAGAACTATTAGCTGAATATCAGATAAATGGATTTAAACTATTTCACACAGATAGATATATTAGACGAGGAGGGGGAGTAGCCATATATGTTAGGGACAATTTGAAATGTAGTCTCAAAGAGGGAATCAAAACTGAGCCACACACAGAAACTATTTGGATAGAATTAAACGAAAAAGCAAATAATATTATAATAGGAGATATATATAGGCCACCAAATTTAGACAGAATGGAAAATATATATTGATATTGATATTGATATTGATATTGCAAATCAAATGCAATATCTTTCATAGACAACTGGGAACACTTCTGTTGAAGAAATGAAATGTATGCTCGTGATGGGGTGCATCTATCGAGAGCTGGGGTTGTTGCTGTTGCGAACTCGTTAGAAGAAGTGGTTAGAGGTGTTTGTTTGGGTTTAAACTGTTAGTAGATAGAGGTATGGGAATTGATTTGGAGGAAGGAGGTAATAAAAGTATGTGTTTGTGGGAGAAAGGAATTGGCAAAACGATCAGGGAAAGAGAAGGTCCGCAAAATAACAATTCACTTAGGGTATATTACACTAACAGTAGAAGTCTAAGAAATAAAATTAACGAATTAAATGCTCTTGTCTGCACAGAAAAAATAGATATTATTGCACTTACCGAAACGTGGATGAATGTAGAAAATAGAGAACTATTAGCTGAATATCAAATATATGGATTTAAACTATTTCACACAGATAGATATATTAGACGAGGAGGTGGAGTAGCCATATATGTCAGGGACAATTTGAAATGTAGTCTCAAAGAGGGAATCAAAACAGAGCCACACACAGAAACTATTTGGGTTGAATTAAACGAAAAAGCTAATAATATTATAATAGG
This sequence comes from Procambarus clarkii, assembly GCF_040958095.1. NCBI lineage: Eukaryota > Metazoa > Arthropoda > Malacostraca > Decapoda > Cambaridae > Procambarus > Procambarus clarkii. Next base: position 11,212,334 of record NC_091170.1, read on the forward strand.
AGTAATATATAGGCCACCAAATTTAGACTGAATGGAAGCAAAGCATCTATGGGATGAAATATCTAGAGCATCTAGATCTAACAGTATTTATGTCATGGGTGACTTTAATTTTAGCGGAATAAACTGGTTGAACAAAACAGGGAATAGTGAAGCAGAAGATTTTCTAGAATTAATTGACGATTGCTTTCTTATGCAACACATTAAGGAACCAACACGGGAAAATAATATTTTAGATTTAGTGTTAACTAACAGGGAAACGCAAATTAATGACATCGAAATAGGGAGTGAGCTAGGGAGCAGTGATCACAAAGAAATCAGATTTAGCATAGAATGGAATAGACCAGTAGGAGAAAATTCTGTTAAAGTGCCAGATTTTCGAAAAGCTGATTTTAATAGCCTAAGAAATTTTTTGGGTCAAATTGATTGGAAAGTCTTGGGTATGGGGTGTGGGCCGGTCTTGGAGCGAGACATGAACCCAGCGATAGGTGACTTAAATGGGGATTTCGATGTGGATTCAATATATAACTTATTTAAGAATATTCTAAACAAAGCACAGGAACGTAGTATACCATACAAATTGAATAGATCGAATACTAATGACCCAAAGTGGATAACAAAGAATTTGAAGAACCTTATAGGTAAAAAGAGAGCTTGGTACAAAAGGATTAAAAATGGGGAGGTCACTTTAGAACAGGAATTCGTACAACTGGTTAGAAATGTTAAAAAAGAGATAAGGAAAGCAAAAAGAAACTATGAAGTTCGCATAGCAGGGCAAGCAAAGACAAATCCTAAAGGGTTTTTTCAGTTATATCGTACTAAGACTAGGGAAAGGATAGGTCCATTAAAAACTGAGACAGGTCAAATAACAGATAGTGATGAAGAGATGAGTAGTATTTTTAATAAATATTTTGTATCTGTATTTACTAAAGAGGAACTTAACAATATGCCTTCAGCCGAACAAGTCTATGTGGGTGGGGACGAGGACAGGTTGACGAGTTTAGCAGTTACCAGGGAGGATGTTCTTAAACAAATAGTAAAACTCAAACCAAACAAATCCCCAGGGCCGAATGAAGTGTTTGCCAGGGTGCTTAAAGAATGCAAAGAGGAGCTTTGTGACCCACTGTCAACCATATTTAATAAATCAATAGAGTCAGGCAGAGTGCCAGAGTTTTGGAAAGTTGCTAATGTGATACCAGTTTTTAAGAAAGGAGATAGATCACTTGCGTCTAACTATCGACCAATTAGCCTAACGTCTATTGTGGGAAAGTTACTCGAATCTATAATAGCAAATAAAATTCGTCTTCATCTTGAAAAACATAAATTAATAATTGAGTCGCAACATGGTTTTATAAATGGCCGTTCATGTTTAACAAATTTGTTATCTTTTTATTCTAGCATTGTTGAGGCAGTTGATAGTGGTAAGGATTGCGATGTTGTATACCTTGACTTTAGCAAAGCTTTTGATACAGTGCCACATGAAAGACTGATTAAAAAAATAGAGTCTCATGGTATTGGGGGTGCTATATTAAGCTGGATTAGGGCATGGCTATACCAAAGGAAACAGAGAGTTAGTATAAATGGAATCAAGTCAGAGTGGGAAAATGTTGTAAGTGGAGTGCCTCAAGGCTCTGTCCTGGGACCTCTGTTGTTTATAATATATATAAATGATTTAGATTCAGGTTTGAGTAGCAACATTTGCAAATTTGCCGATGATACGAAAATCGGTAGGGAAATTAATTCGGAGGAGGACTCACTATCACTTCAAGTTGATCTAGATAGGGTTTTGAAATGGTCAAAGGATTGGCAGATGCAGTTTAATGCTGATAAATGTAAAGTTCTGAGGTTAGGTAATGATGATAGAGTTACAAGATACGAGCTAGATGGTGTTGTGATTGCGAAGTCGGATTGCGAAAGGGATCTGGGAGTTATGATTAGTAAGAATTTAAAACAAAAGGATCAATGCATAAATGTTCGTAATAAGGCAAATCGGACACTTGGATTTATTAATCGCAGCGTTAGTAACAAGACACCTGGTGTGGTTCTCAAGCTATATCTTGCTCTAGTTAGGCCCCATTTAGATTATGCAGTTCAGTTTTGGTCGCCATATTATAGAATGGATATAAATTCACTTGAACGTGTCCAGCGTAGGATGACTAAGTTAATTCCCCAAATTAGAAATCTTTCATATGAAGAAAGATTAACAAAGCTTAAGTTGCATTCACTGGAAAGGCGAAGAGTTAGGGGTGACATGATAGAGGTTTACAAGTGGATGAATGGACATAACCGGGGGGATATTAATAGGGTATTAAAAGTATCAACACAGGACAGAACACGAAACAATGGGTATAAATTGGATAAGTTTAGATTTAGGAAAGACTTGGGTAAATACTGGTTCAGTAACAGGGTTGTTGATTTGTGGAACCAATTGCCGCGTAACATTGTGGAGGTGGGGTCCCTCGATTGTTTCAAGCACGGGTTGGACAAGTATATGAGTGGGATTGGGTGGTTATAGAATAGGAGCTGCCTCGTATGGGCCAATAGGCCTTCTGCAGTTACCTTTGTTCTTATGTTCTTATGTTCTTATGGAAGCAAAGCATCTATGGAATGAAATATCTAGAGCATCTAGATCTAACAGTATTTATGTCATGGGTGACTTTAATTTTAGTGGAATAAACTGGGTGAACAAAACAGAGAATAGTGAAGCAGAAGATTTTCTAGAATTATTTGACGATTGCTTTCTTACCCAACACATTAAGGAACCAACGCGGGAAAATAATATTTTAGATTTAGCGTTAACTAACAGGGAAACACAAATTAATGACATCGAAATAGGGAGTGAGCTAGGGAACAGTGATCACAAAGTAATCAGATTTAGCATAGAATGGAATAGACCTGTAGGAGAAAATTCTGTTAAAGTGCCAGATTTTCGTAAAGCTGATTTAGAAGCTCGTGGTATTGGGGGTGCTATATTAACTTGGATTATGGTATGGCTATTCCAAAGGAAACAGAGAGTTAGTATAAATGGGGTTAAGTCAGAGTGGGATAATGTTGTCAGTGGAGTACCTCAGGGCTCTGTCCTGGGACCTCTGTTGTTTATAATATATATAAATGATTTAGATTCAGGTTTGAGTAGCAACATTTGCAAATTTGCCGATGATACGAAAATCGGTAGGGAAATTAATTCGGAGAAGGACTCACTATCACTTCAAGTTGATCTAGATAGGGTTTTGAAATTTTCAAATGATTGGCAAATGCAGTTTAATGCTGATAAATGTAAAGTTCTGAGGCTAGGTAATGATGATAGAGTTACAAGATACGAGCTAGATGGTGTTGAGATTGCGAAGTCGGATTGTGAAAGGGATCTGGGAGTTATGATTAGTAAGAATTTAAAACAAAAGGATCAAAGCATGAATGTTCGTAATAAGGCGAATAGGACACTGGGATTTATTATTCAAAGCCTTAGTAACAAGACACCTGGTGTGGTTCTTAAGCTATATCTTGCTCTGGTTAGGCCCCATTTAGATAATGCAGTTCAGTTTTGGTCGCCGTATTATAGAATGGATATAAATTCACTTGAACGTGTCCAACGTAGGATGACTAAGTTAATTCCCCAAATTAGAAATCTTTCAAATGAAGAAAGATTAGTAAAGCTTAAGTTGCATTCACTGGAAAAGCGAAGAGTTAGGGGTGACATGATAGAGGTTTACAAGTGGATGAATGGACATAACAGGGGGGATATTAATAGGGTATTAAAAATATCAACACAAGACAGAACACGAAGCAATGGGTATAAATTGGATAAGTTTAGATTTAGGAAAGACTTGGGTAAATACTGGTTCAGTAACAGGGTTGTTGATTTGTGGAACCAATTGCCACGTAACGTGGTGGAGGTGGTGTCCCTCGATTGTTTCAAGTACGGGTTGGACAAGTATATGAGTGGGATTGGGTGGTTATAGAATAGGAGCTGCCTCGTTTGGGCCAATAGGCCTTCTGCAGTTACCTTTGTTCTTATGTTCTTATGTGGCACTGTATCAAAAGCTTTGCTAAAGTCAAGGTACACAACATCACAATCCTTACCACTATCCACTGCCTCAACTATGCTGGAATAAAAAGTTAGCAAATTTGTTAAACATGAACAGCCTTTTGTAAAACCATGTTGCGACTCATTTATTAATTTATGTTTTTCAAGATGGAGACGAATTGTATTTGCAATTATTGATTCAAGTAACTTTCCCACAATAGACGTTAGGCTAATTGGCCGATAGTTTGACGCAAGTGATCTATCTCCTTTCTTAAAAATTGGTACCAGATTAGCTACCTTCCATGACTCTGGCACTCTGCCTGACTCTATTGATTTATTAAATATGGTAGACAGTGGCTCGGAAATCTCCTCTTTGCATTCTTTAAGCACCCTGGCAAACACTTCATCCGGCCCTGGGGATTTGTTTGGTTTTAGTTTTTCTAATTGTTTAATTACATCTTCCCTGGTAACTGCTAAACTAGTCAACCTGTCCTCATCCCCACACACATAGACTTGTTCGGCTGAAGGCATATTGTTAAGTTCTTCTTTAGTAAATACAGATACAAAATATTTGTTAAAAATACTACTCATCTCTTTGTCATTATCCGTTATTTGACCTGTCTCAGATTTTAATGGACCTATCCTTTCCCTAGTCTTAGTTCGATATAACTGAAAAAAACTTTTAGGATTTGACTTTGCTTGCTCTGCTATGCGAGCTTCATAGTTTCTTTTTGCTTTCCTAATCTCTTTTTTAACATTTCTAACCAGTTGTATGAATTCCTGTTCTAACCTGACTTCCCCATTCTTAATCCTTTTGTACCAAGCTCTCTTTTTATCTATAAGGTTCTTTAATCCACATCGAAATCCCCTTTTGCGTCACCTGTCGCTGGGTTCATGTCTCGCTCTAAGACCGGCCCACACCCCATACCCAAGACTTTCCAATCTATTTGACCCAAAAAATTTCTTAGGCTATTAAAATCAGCTTTTCGAAAATCTGGCACTTTAACAGAATTTTCTCCTACAGGTCTATTCCATTCTATGCTAAATCTGATTACTTTGTGTTCACTGTTCCCTAGCTCACTCCCAATTTCGATGTCATTAATTTGTGTTTCCCTGTTAGTTAACACTAAATCTAAAATATTATTTTCCCGTGTTGGTTCCTTAATGTATTGCGTAAGAAAGCAATCGTCAATTAATTCGAGAAAATCTTCTGCTTCACTATTCCATAAGAACATAAGAACAAAGGTAACTGCAGAAGGCCTATTGGCCCATACGAGGCAGCTCCTATTCTATAACCACCCAATCCCACTCATATACTTGTCCAACCCGTGCTTGAAACAATCGAGGGACCCCACCTCCACAATGTTACGCGGCAATTGGTTCCACAAATCAACAACCCTGTTACTGAACCAGTATTTACCCAAGTCTTTCCTAAATCTAAACTTATCCAATTTATATCCATTGTTTCGTGTTCTGTCCTGTGTTGATACTTTTAATACCCTATTAATATCCCCCCGGTTATGTCCATTCATCCACTTGTAAACCTCTATCATGTCACCCCTAACTCTTCGCCTTTCCAGTGAATGCAACTTAAGCTTTGTTAATCTTTCTTCATATGAAAGATTTCTAATTTGGGGAATTAACTTAGTCATCCTACGCTGGACACGTTCAAGTGAATTTATATCCATTCTATAATATGGCGACCAAAACTGAACTGCATAATCTAAATGGGGCCTAACTAGAGCAAGATATAGCTTGAGAACCACACCAGGTGTCTTGTTACTAACGCTGCGATTAATAAATCCAAGTGTCCGATTTGCCTTATTACGAACATTTATGCATTGATCCTTTTGTTTTAAATTCTTACTAATCATAACTCCCAGATCCCTTTCGCAATCCGACTTCGCAATCACAACACCATCTAGCTCGTATCTTGTAACTCTATCATCATTACCTAACCTCAGAACTTTACATTTATCAGCATTAAACTGCATCTGCCAATCCTTTGACCATTTCAAAACCCTATCTAGATCAACTTGAAGTGATAGTGAGTCCTCCTCCGAATTAATTTCCCTACCGATTTTCGTATCATCGGCAAATTTGCAAATGTTGCTACTCAAACCTGAATCTAAATCATTTATATATATTATAAACAACAGAGGTCCCAGGACAGAGCCTTGAGGCACTCCACTTACAACATTTTCCCACTCTGACTTGATTCCATTTATACTAACTCTCTGTTTCCTTTGGTATAGCCATGCCCTAATCCAGCTTAATATAGCACCCCCAATACCATGAGACTCTATTTTTTTAATCAGTCTTTCATGTGGCACTGTATCAAAAGCTTTGCTAAAGTCAAGGTATACAACATCGCAATCCTTACCACTATCAACTGCCTCAACAATGCTAGAATAAAAAGATAACAAATTTGTTAAACATGAACGGCCATTTATAAAACCATGTTGCGACTCAATTATTAATTTATGTTTTTCAAGATGAAGACGAATTTTATTTGCTATTATAGATTCGAGTAACTTTCCCACAATAGACGTTAGGCTAATTGGTCGATAGTTAGACGCAAGTGATCTATCTCCTTTCTTAAAAACTGGTATCACATTAGCAACTTTCCAAAACTCTGGCACTCTGCCTGACTCTATTGATTTATTAAATATGGTTGACAGTGGGTCACAAAGCTCCTCTTTGCATTCTTTAAGCACCCTGGCAAACACTTCATCCGGCCCTGGGGATTTGTTTGGTTTGAGTTTTACTATTTGTTTAAGAACATCCTCCCTGGTAACTGCTAAACTCGTCAACCTGTCCTCGTCCCCACCCACATAGACTTGTTCGGCTGAAGGCATATTGTTAAGTTCCTCTTTAGTAAATACAGATACAAAATATTTATTAAAAATACTACTCATCTCTTCATCACTATCTGTTATTTGACCTGTCTCAGTTTTTAATGGACCTATCCTTTCCCTAGTCTTAGTACGATATAACTGAAAAAACCCTTTAGGATTTGTCTTTGCTTGCCCTGCTATGCGAACTTCATAGTTTCTTTTTGCTTTCCTTATCTCTTTTTTAACATTTCTAACCAGTTGTACGAATTCCTGTTCTAAAGTGACCTCCCCATTTTTAATCCTTTTGTACCAAGCTCTCTTTTTACCTATAAGGTTCTTCAAATTCTTTGTTATCCAATTTGGGTCATTAGTATTCGATCTATTCAATTTGTATGGTATACTACGTTCCTGTGCTTTGTTTAGAATATTCTTAAATAAGTTATATATTGAATCCACATCGAAATCCCCATTTAAGTCACCTATCGCTGGGTTCATGTCTCGCTCCAAGACCGGCCCACACCCCATACCCAAGACTTTCCAATCAATTTGACCCAAAAAATTTCTTAGGCTATTAAAATCAGCTTTTCGAAAATCTGGCACTTTAACAGAATTTTCTCCTACTGGTCTATTCCATTCTATGCTAAATCTGATTTCTTTGTGATCACTGCTCCCTAGCTCACTCCCTATTTCGATGTCATTAATTTGCGTTTCCCTGTTAGTTAATACTAAATCTAAAATATTATTTTCCCGTGTTGGTTCCTTAATGTGTTGCGTAAGAAAGCAATCGTCAATTAATTCTAGAAAATCTTCTGCTTCACTATTCCCTGTTTTAAAATTGGACACATGACAGTACATTCAGGTGAGAAACGATACGAGTGTCCTACGCGTAAGAAGAATTCACCCGACTTGACAGATTGAAAAACCACAGTATGGCGCATCATGAAGAAAAGTGTCAGGAGTGTCCCACTTGTGGGAAAAGATTCAGACACCTTCCCACTATGAAGATGCACATTATGTTACATACTGGTGACAAACCTCACGAGTGTGAGAAAAGATTCACTGAACTTGGAACTAAGGAGAAACACATTATGACACATACTAATGAAAAACTCACAAGTGAGAAAAGATTCACTGAACTTGGAACTAAGGAGAAACACATTATGACACATACTAATGAAAAACTCACAAGTGTCACAAATGCGGGAAAAGGTTCAGTCAACTGCACAATATGAACACACATGTTTTGATACATACTGGTGAAAAACTTCACGAGTGGGAAAAGATTCACTCAACTTGGAACTATGAAGAGACAGTAAATGATACATACTGGTCTTCTATTGAGAAACTTCACGAGTTCCCAAGTGTGGAAAAGATTAAGGAAACTTGATTATATGAATACATTAATGAAAATGAATGATGGTGCTTACAAGTTTGGTCAGTATATAGGAATAAATATTGTATATATACAAAATGAATAAAATATATATGATATGAATAAAATATATTACAATTTATTCGATTTTTTTCCTTTCGACTTGATTTATTTTGTCTATATACGGGCTGAACAAAAAAATTCTTGACTTTTTCAAAATTCATTATAAATCATTTGAATGGAAGAATCAAGAAGGCTTTCATGACAACTTCCTTACTAAATCACATATATAAAATAAGCTACAAAATTAGAAGCTACGTTAATATATGAACTTAAGAAATAAGGAAACTGAACAACTCTTATTATTCCTGTAAATTAATTAATAATAATATAGGCATTATATTCCTATTCATCACGACCAAGATCTTTCCAAAAAAAGACTTTGCATATCAATAGAATAGATATCAATAGTTAATATCTATCACGATACAAACTTCAGTCCCTTACTTGTCATCACTACACTAAATTTGCATATCTATAAACCTAATAGATAATCTATAAACATTTCAAAATCTACTTGATCTCTAAATGATTATGAGTATTTAAAATATATTTTATAACTTTCTTATCAGATAGAAATATTGTTGCTCAATTCTGAATAAAAATAATTTTATTCATATTTATAACAAGCTGTACCCTGCCACACGTTGCTGTTGCTCAGCAATGCTTGTGTGTTGCTGTACCCCAACAACCTTTCCCTTGTCTCCAGTCCCAGCAACCAATCCCCTCTTCCTGCCAACCATTCCCTACTCTGTGTCCCTGTGTCCTCCCAACCATTCCCCACTCCCCGTCCCTTCATCCTCCCAGCCATTTCCTCTCTCCCTACGGAAATCAGCGAGGAGCGGCGGAGCGCAGGTCCCTCAGGCTGCTCAGAAAGTTAAGGAGGTACCGAAGAGAATTTTGGTTGTGGGAGATTCCCAGGTGAGGTATTTAGACAGAACGTTTTGTGCCAGAGATAGGGGAAAAAGATTAAGGGCTTGCTATCCGGGAGCTGGAATTGGTGATATTGTTGGAAACATGAATGATATTATGACGGGAAATGGGAACAAACCCATTATTTGTATTGTTGCAGGGGGTAATGATGTTGGACGAGTTAGGAACTAATACAGAAATTCAGGACAGCCATTGAATTAGTTAGGAGCAAGGGAGGAATCCCGATCATATGTGGCATTCTTCCAAGAAAGGGAGTGGGTAATGAATGAATGTCGAGGGTGTCAATTGCCGGTTGGAAAGATATTGCAAATCAAATGCAATATCATTCATAGACAACTGGGAACGCTTCTATGGAAGAAATGTAATGTATGCTCGTGATGGAGTGCATCTATCGAGGGCTGGGGTTGTTGCTGTTGCGAACTCGTTGGAACCAGAGGTTAGAGGTGTTTGTTTGGGTTTAAACTGTTAGTAGATAGTGGTATGGGAATTGATTTGGAGGAAGGAGGTAATAAAAGTATGTGTTCGAGGGAGAAAAGAATTGGCAAAATGATCAGGGAAAGAAAAGGGCCTCAAAATAACAATTCACTTAGGATATATTACACTAACAGTAGAAGTCTAGGAAATAAAATTAATAAATTAAATGCTCTTGTCTGCACAGAAAAAAATAGATATTATTGCACTTACCGAAACGTGGATGAATGTAGAAAATAGAGAACTTATTAGCTGAATATCAGATAAATGTATTTAAACTATTTCACAGAGAAAGATATATTAGACGAGGAGGGGGAGTAGCCATATATGTTAGAGACAATTTGAAATGTAGTCTCAAAGAGGGAATCAAAACTGAGCCACACACAGAAACTGTTTGGATAGAATTAAACGAAAAAGCAAATAATATTATAATAGGAGTTATATATAGGTCACCAAATTTGGACAGAATGGAAGCAAAGCATCTATGGAATGAAATATCTAGAGCATGTAGGTCTAACAGTATTTATGTCATGGGTGACTTTAATTTTAGTGGAATAAACTGGGTGAACAAAACAGGGAATAGTGAAGCAGAAGATTTTCTCGAATTAATTGACGATTGCTTTCTTACGCAATACATTAAGGAACCAACACGGGAAAATAATATTTTAGATTTAGTGTTAACTAACAGGGAAACACAAATTAATGACATCGAAATAGGGAGTGAGCTAGGGAACAGTGAACACAAAGTAATCAGATTTAGCATAGAATGGAATAGACCTGTAGGAGAAAATTCTGTTAAAGTGCCAGATTTTCGAAAAGCTGATTTTAATAGCCTAAGAAATTTTTTGGGTCAAATAGATTGGAAAGTCTTGGGTATGGGGTGTGGGCCGGTCTTAGAGCGAGACATGAACCCAGCGACAGGTGACGCAAAAGGGGATTTCGATGTGGATTAAAGAACCTTATAGATAAAAAGAGAGCTTGGTACAAAAGGATTAAGAATGGGGAAGTCAGGTTAGAACAGGAATTCATACAACTGGTTAGAAATGTTAAAAAAGAGATTAGGAAAGCAAAAAAAAAACTATGAAGTTCGCATAGCAGAGCAAGCAAAGTCAAATCCTAAAGGTTTTTTTCAGTTATATCGAACTAAGACTAGGGAAAGGATAGGTCCATTAAAATCTGAGACAGATCAAATAACGGATAATGACAAAGAGATGAGTAGTATTTTTAACAAATATTTTATATCTGTATTTACTAAAGAAGAACTTAACAATATGCCTTCAGCCGAACAAGTCTATGTGTGTGGGGATGAGGACAGGTTGACTAGTTTAGCAGTTACCAGGGAAGATGTAATTAAACAATTAGAAAAACTAAAACCAAACAAATCCCCAGGGCCGGATGAAGTGTTTGCCAGGGTGCTTAAAGAATGCAAAGAGGAGCTTTCCGAGCCACTGTCTACCATATTTAATAAATCAATAGAGTCAGGCAGAGTGCCAGAGTCATGGAAGGTAGCTAATGTGGTAACAATTTTTAAGAAAGGAGATAGATCACTTGCGTCAAACTATCGGCCAATTAGCCTAACGTCTATTGTGGGAAAGTTAATTGAATCAATAATTGCAAATACAATTCGTCTCCATCTTGAAAAACATAAATTAATAAATGAGTCGCAACATGGTTTTACAAAAGGCCGTTCATGTTTAACAAATTTGCTAACTTTTTATTCCAGCATAGTTGAGGCAGTTGATAGTGGTAAGGATTGTGATGTTGTGTACCTTGACTTTAGCAAAGCTTTTGATACAGTGCCACATGAAAGACTAATTAAAAAAATAGAAGCTCGTGGTATTGGGGGTGCTATATTAACTTGGATTATGGCATGGCTATTCCAAAGGAAACAGAGAGTTAGTATAAATGGGGTTAAGTCAGAGTGGGATAATGTTGTCAGTGGAGTACCTCAGGGCTCTGTCCTGGGACCTCTGTTGTTTATAATATATATAAATGATTTAGATTCAGGTTTGAGTAGCAACATTTGCAAATTTGCCGATGATACGAAAATCGGTAGGGAAATTAATTCGGAGAAGGACTCACTATCACTTCAAGTTGATCTAGATAGGGTTTTGAAATGGTCAAAGGATTGGCAGATGCAGTTTAATGCTGATAAATGTAAAGTTCTGAGGTTAGGTAATGATAGAGTTACAAGATACGAGCTAGATGGTGTTGAGATTGCGAAGTCGGATTGCGAAAGGGATCTGGGAGTTATGATTAGTAAGAATTTAAAACAAAAGGATCAATGCATAAATGTTCGTAATAAGGCAAATCGGACACTTGGATTTATTAATCGCAGCGTTAGTAACAAGACACCTGGTGTGGTTCTCAAGCTATATCTTGCTCTAGTTAGGCCCCATTTAGATTATGCAGTTCAGTTTTGGTCGCCATATTATAGAATGGATATAAATTCACTTGAACGTGTCCAGCGTAGGATGACTAAGTTAATTCCCCAAATTAGAAATCTTTCATATGAAGAAAGATTAACAAAGCTTAAGTTGCATTCACTGGAAAGGCGAAGAGTTAGGGGTGACATGATAGAGGTTTACAAGTGGGTGAATGGACATAACAAAGGGGATATTAATAGGGTATTAAAAGTATCAACACAAGACAGAACACGAAACAATGGGTATAAATTGGATAAGTTTAGATTTAGGAAAGACTTGGGTAAATACTGGTTCAGTAACAGGGTTGTTGATTTGTGGAACCAATTACCGCGTAACATTGTGGAGGTGGTGTCCCTCGATTGTTTCAAGCACGGGTTGGGCATGTATATGAGTGGGATTGGGTGGTTATAAATAGGAGCTGCCTCGTATGGGCCAATAGGCCTTCTGCAGTTACCTTTGTTCTTATGGTTGGCTAATAATAATAATGGGTTAGGCTAGAGTTATACTTGAGTTAGTGCAATTCCAGTCTAAGAAATCCTACCATATGTGGGTTGGCGTATATAATATAATAATAATGCTTATCCAATATAATATAATAATAATGCTTGTCCAATATAATGTAATAATGATGCTTATCCAAACAATGATGCTAATTGTGCAAATTCAGGGTAGTGCTATGTTTTTGGATTTTATGATATTATATATCATAATTATATTAATAGGGTATTAAATGAATCAACACGAAACAATGGGTATAAATTGGATAAGTTTAGATTTAGGAAAGACTTGGGTAAATACTTGTTACTTTTTACAATCGCGTAACGTGGTGGAGGTGGGGTCCCTGGATTGTTTCAAACGTGGGTTGAACATGCATATGAGTGGGATTGGGTGGGTATAAATAAGAGCTGCCTCGTATAGGCCAATAGGCCTTATGCAGTTACCTAGTTCTATGTTTTAAATATTGAAATATATGAAACTATATAAAAATTAATATAATAAGGGTTTAGATATATATATAGCTAATAATTGTGACTACCTACGAAAAGACCATTTGATAAACGAGGCAACTTCCGTGTATAATTATTTGGATAAATACTATCTGATTGATGAAATAAATTACCAGATAATATAGTATATTTGGTATATCATTAATCTTTGAAGCTTAGATAGAACATTGAGTGGGTTTTTGAGGGCACACAGTGGATCTACATTTTAATCGGAAATATACATTGTGCAGTTTTTTTTCTTATATCGTTATTTCCGTGTATAGAACATAACGTAAAGTTAGAAGCATTTTCGCACAATTTGAAAACCTAGGTCTTCATTAAGAGCACGTCATCCCCGTCTGCCCTACATACCTGTGACCAATCATAGTCATGCAACATGTCACCTACGTTATAACAACCTCAATAAAGGCGAGAGCAAATCTGCATAATATCACTCATCTTTGAACCAGCAACACGAGTTCTCATCTCGTCCCTGCTCCTGTTTCAACGTCAACCTCTGGAAAGATTTTTTCTCAAGATAAATCTGCAAGTACTATTAACCATTATTTACAAGCACATAATTTCAATATGCGTTTGTATGATAGACCTTATGAGTGTGACAGCTGTGGAAAAAGATTCACCCAACTTGTAAATATGAAGAAACACAGGATTGTGCACACTGGCAAAAAGCCTTTCATGTGTGATATATGTGGGAAAAGTTACAGTGATCGTGAAAATATAATTAGGCACATGTTATTACATTCAGGTGGGAAACAATACGAGTGTTCTGTGTGTAGGCGGAGATTCACTCAACTTGGCAATTTGAAGAGCCACAGAATGAGTCATACTGGTGAGAAACCTTACACGTGTCACGAGTGTGGGAAAAGTTTCAGCCGCTTTGGAAATATGAGCAGACACAGGATCTTGCATACGGATGATAAACCTCATGAGTGTTTCGAATGTGGAAAACGATTCAGTCTAGTTGAATATTTGAAGCGGCACATGGTAGTGCATACGGGTGATAAACCTGTCGGGTGTGATGACTGTGGGATAAGTTACAGCAATCGTACATGTTTAATTGGACACATGACAGTACATTCAGGTGAGAAACGATACGAGTGTCCTACGTGTAAGAAGAATTCACCCGACTTGACAGATTGAAAAACCACAGTATGGCGCATCATGAAGAAAAGTGTCAGGAGTGTCCCACTTGTGGGAAAAGATTCAGACACCTTCCCACTATGAAGATGCACATTATGTTACATACTGGTGAAAAACCTCACGAGTGTGAGAAAAGATTCACTGAACTTGGAACTAAGGAGAAACACATTATGACACATACTAATGAAAAACTCACAAGTGAGAAAAGATTCATTGAACTTGGAACTAAGGAGAAACACATTATGACACATACTAATGAAAAACTCACAAGTGTCACAAATGCGGGAAAAGGTTCAGTCAACTGCACAATATGAACACACATGTTTTGATACATACTGGTGAAAAACTTCACGAGTGGGAAAAGATTCACTCAACTTGGAACTATGAAGAGACACAGTAAATGATACATACTGGTCTTCTATTGAGAAACTTCACGAGTTCCCAAGTGTGGAAAAGATTAAGGAAACTTGATTATATGAATACATTAATGAAAATGAATGATGGTGCTTACAAGTTTGGTCAGTATATAGGAATAAATATTGTATATATACAAAATGAATAAAATATATATGATATGAATAAAATATATTACAATTTAATCGATTTTTTTCCTTTCGACTTGATTTATTTTGTCTATATATGGGCTGAACAAAAAAATTCTTGACTTTTTCAAAATTCATTATAAATCATTTGAATGGAAGAATCAAGAAGGCTTTCATGACAACTTCCTTACTAAATCACATATATAAAATAAGCTACAAAATTAGAAGCTACGTTAATATATGAACTTAAGAAATAAGGAAACTGAACAACTCTTATTATTCCTGTAAATTAATTAATAATAATATAGGCATTATATTCCTATTCATCACGACCAAGATCTTTCCAAAAAAAAAGACTTTGCATATCAATAGAATAGATATCAATAGTTAATATCTATCACGATACAAACTTCAGTCCCTTACTTGTCATCACTACACTAAATTTGCATATCTATAAACCTAATAGATAATCTATAAACATTTCAAAATCTACTTGATCTCTAAATGATTATGAGTATTTAAAATATATTTTATAACTTTCTTATCAGATAGAAATATTGTTGCTCAATTCTGAATAAAAATAATTTTATTCATATTTATAACAAGCTGTACCCTGCCACACGTTGCTGTTGCTCAGCAATGCTTGTGTGTTGCTGTACCCCAACAACCTTTCCCTTGTCTCCCAGTCCTCCCAACCAATCCCCCTCTTCCTGCCAACCATTCCCTACTCTGTGTCCCTGTGTCCTCCCAACCATTCCCCACTCCCCGTCCCTTCATCCTCCCAGCCATTTCCTCTCTCCCTACGGAAATCAGCGAGGAGCGGCGGAGCGCAGGTCCCTCAGGCTGCTCAGAAAGTTAAGGAGGTACCGAAGAGAATTTTGGTTGTGGGAGATTCCCAGGTGAGGTATTTAGACAGAACGTTTTGTGCCAGAGATAGGGGAAAAAGATTAAGGGCTTGCTATCCGGGAGCTGGAATTGGTGATATTGTTGGAAACATGAATGATATTATGACGGGAAATGGGAACAAACCCATTATTTGTATTGTTGCAGGGGGTAATGATGTTGGACGAGTTAGGAACTAATACAGAAATTCAGGACAGCCATTGAATTAGTTAGGAGCAAGGGAGGAATCCCGATCATATGTGGCATTCTTCCAAGAAAGGGAGTGGGTAATGAATGAATGTCGAGGGTGTCAATTGCCGGTTGGAAAGATATTGCAAATCAAATGCAATATCATTCATAGACAACTGGGAACGCTTCTATGGAAGAAATGTAATGTATGCTCGTGATGGAGTGCATCTATCGAGGGCTGGGGTTGTTGCTGTTGCGAACTCGTTGGAACCAGAGGTTAGAGGTGTTTGTTTGGGTTTAAACTGTTAGTAGATAGTGGTATGGGAATTGATTTGGAGGAAGGAGGTAATAAAAGTATGTGTTCGAGGGAGAAAAGAATTGGCAAAATGATCAGGGAAAGAAAAGGGCCTCAAAATAACAATTCACTTAGGATATATTACACTAACAGTAGAAGTCTAGGAAATAAAATTAATAAATTAAATGCTCTTGTCTGCACAGAAAAAAATAGATATTATTGCACTTACCGAAAAGTGGATGAATGTAGAAAATAGAGAACTTATTAGCTGAATATCAGATAAATGGATTTAAACTATTTCACACAGATAGATATATTAGACGAGGAGGGGGAGTAGCCATATATGTTAGGGACAATTTGAAATGTAGTCTCAAAGAGGGAATCAAAACTGAGCCACACACAGAAACTATTTGGATAGAATTAAACGAAAAAGCAAATAATCTTATAATAGGAGTTATATATAGGCCACCAAATTTGGACAGAATGGAAGCAAAGCATCTATGGAATGAAATATCTAGAGCATGTAGGTCTAACAGTATTTATGTCATGGGTGACTTTAATTTTAGTGGAATAAACTGGGTGAACAAAACAGGGAATAGTGAAGCAGAAGATTTTCTCGAATTAATTGACGATTGCTTTCTTACGCAATACATTAAGGAACCAACACGGGAAAATAATATTTTAGATTTAGTGTTAACTAACAGGGAAACACAAATTAATGACATCGAAATAGGGAGTGAGCTAGGGAACAGTGAACACAAAGTAATCAGATTTAGCATAGAATGGAATAGACCTGTAGGAGAAAATTCTGTTAAAGTGCCAGATTTTCGAAAAGCTGATTTTAATAGCCTAAGAAATTTTTTGGGTCAAATAGATTGGAAAGTCTTGGGTATGGGGTGTGGGCCGGTCTTAGAGGGAGACATGAACCCAGCGACAGGTGACGCAAAAGGGGATTTCGATGTGGATTAAAGAACCTTATAGATAAAAAGAGAGCTTGGTACAAAAGGATTAAGAATGGGGAAGTCAGGTTAGAACAGGAATTCATACAACTGGTTAGAAATGTTAAAAAAGAGATTAGGAAAGCAAAAAGAAACTATGAAGCTCGCATAGCAGAGCAAGCAAAGTCAAATCCTAAAAGTTTTTTTCAGTTATATCGAACTAAGACTAGGGAAAGGATAGGTCCATTAAAATCTGAGACAGGTCAAATAACGGATAATGACAAAGAGATGAGTAGTATTTTTAACAAATATTTTGTATCTGTATTTACTAAAGAAGAACTTAACAATATGCCTTCAGCCGAACAAGTCTATGTGTGTGGGGATGAGGACAGGTTGACTAGTTTAGCAGTTACCAGGGAAGATGTAATTAAACAATTAGAAAAACTAAAACCAAACAAATCCCCAGGGCCGGATGAAGTGTTTGCCAGGGTGCTTAAAGAATGCAAAGAGGAGATTTCCGAGCCACTGTCTACCATATTTAATAAATCAATAGAGTCAGGCAGAGTGCCAGAGTCATGGAAGGTAGCTAATCTGGTACCAATTTTTAAGAAAGGAGATAGATCACTTGCGTCAAACTATCGGCCAATTAGCCTAACGTCTATTGTGGGAAAGTTACTTGAATCAATAATTGCAAATACAATTCGTCTCCATCTTGAAAAACATAAATTAATAAATGAGTCGGTCAGGTGAAGTCACAGTGAGAGGTTGTGTTAACCGGAGCTCCTGAGTGTTGTTATATTATCATAGCAAATATGGAAGTTGTAGTGAAGGACCTGGTGACTCTAGTGGGAGCCCTGAGGACAGAGTTGGACTCTCTGCGGGAGGAGGTGCGTCAGCTTAAAAAACAACGAGAAGTAACGAAGGAGGAGACCAGCAGTAAAGGGACCTCGTCTTGGAGAGTTGCGAAAGACAGGGGCCTTAAGAAGACTTTGATAAAGCCGCCTTCAAACGCCATAGCAACTTCAAATTCATTTGACGTTTTGGAGGACGAGTGCTGTGGAGAGACTGTGGATCGCGCAAAAGGGAAAGCAACGAAGAGAAAGGAAGCGCAGGCCCCTCAGAAAGTAAAGGAAGTACCAAAGCAAACATTAGTTGTGGGAGATTCCCAGATAAGGTATTTGGATAGAACGTTTTGTGCTAGAGATAGGGGGAACAGGTTAAGGGTTTGCTATCCCGGAGCTGGCATTGGTGATATTATAAACAACATGAATGATATTATGGCTGGTAATGGGAACAATCCCATTATTTGCATTAGCGTGGGAGGAAATGATGTTGGTCGAGTCAGGAGTGAGGAACTGATTCAGAGGTATAAAACAGCCATAGAGTTAGTTAGGAGCAAGGGAGGAATCCCGATCATATGTGGCATTCTTCCAAGAAAGGGAGTGGGAAATGAATGGATATCGAGGGCACTTGGTGTCAATTGCCGGCTGGAAAGATATTGCAAATCAAATGCAATATCTTTCATAGACAACTGGGAACACTTCTATGGAAGAAATGAAATGTATGCTCGTGATGGGGTGCATCTATCGAGAGCTGGGGTTGTTGCTGTTGCGAACTCGCTAGAAGAAGTGGTTAGAGGTGTTTGTTTGGGTTTAAACTGTTAGTAGATAGAGGTATGGGAATTGATTTGGAGGAAGGAGGTAATAAAAGTATGTGTTTGTGGGAGAAAGGAATTGGCAAAACGATCAGGGAAAGAGAAGGTCCGCAAAATAACAATTCACTTAGGGTATATTACACTAACAGTAGAAGTCTAAGAAATAAAATTACCGAATTAAATGCTCTTGTCTGCACAGAAAAAATAGATATTATTGCACTTACCGAAACGTGGATGAATGTAGAAAATAGAGAACTATTAGCTGAATATCAAATATATGGATTTAAACTATTTCACACAGATAGATATAATAGACGAGGAGGTGGAGTAGCCATATATGTTAGGGACAATTTGAAATGTAGTCTCAAAGAGGGAATCAAAACAGAGCCACACACAGAAACTATTTGGATTGAATTAAACGAAAAAGCTAATAATATTATAATAGGAGTAATATATAGGCCACCAAATTTAGACAGAATGGAAGCAAAGCATCTATGGGATGAAATATCTAGAGCATCTAGATCTAACAGTATTTATGTCATGGGTGACTTTAATTTTAGCGGAATAAACTGGTTGAACAAAACAGGGAATAGTGAAGCAGAAGATTTTCTAGAATTAATTGACGATTGCTTTCTTACGCAACACATTAAGGAACCAACACGGGAAAATAATATTTTAGATTTAGTGTTAACTAACAGGGAAACGCAAATTAATGACATCGAAATAGGGAGTGAGCTAGGGAGCAGTGATCACAAAGAAATCAGATTTAGCATAGAATGGAATAGACCAGTAGGAGAAAATTCTGTTAAAGTGCCAGATTTTCGAAAAGCTGATTTTAATAGCCTAAGAAATTTTTTGGGTCAAATTGATTGGAAAAGCTTGGGTATGGGGTGTGGGCCGGTCTTGGAGCGAGACATGAACCCAGCGATAGGTGACTTAAATGGGGATTTCGATGTGGATTCAATATATAACTTATTTAAGAATATTCTAAACAAAGCACAGGAACGTAGTATACCATACAAATTGAATAGATCGTATACTAATGACCCAAAGTGGATAACAAAGAATTTGAAGAACCTTATAGGTAAAAAGAGAGCTTGGTACAAAAGGATTAAAAATGGGGAGGTCACTTTAGAACAGGAATTCGTACAACTGGTTAGAAATGTTAAAAAAGAGATAAGGAAAGCAAAAAGAAACTATGAAGTTCGCATAGCAGGGCAAGCAAAGACAAATCCTAAAGGGTTTTTTCAGTTATATCGTACTAAGACTAGGGAAAGGATAGGTCCATTAAAAACTGAGACAGGTCAAATAACAGATAGTGATGAAGAGATGAGTAGTATTTTTAATAAATATTTTGTATCTGTATTTACTAAAGAGGAACTTAACAATATGCCTTCAGCCGAACAAGTCTATGTGGGTGGGGACGAGGACAGGTTGACGAGTTTAGCAGTTACCAGGGAGGATGTTCTTAAACAAATAGTAAAACTCAAACCAAACAAATCCCCAGGGCCGGATGAAGTGTTTGCTAGGGTGCTTAAAGAATGCAAAGAGGAGCTTTGTGACCCACTGTCAACCATATTTAATAAATCAATAGAGTCAGGCAGAGTGCCAGAGTTTTGGAAAGTTGCTAATGTGATACCAGTTTTTAAGAAAGGAGATAGATCACTTGCGTCTAACTATCGACCAATTAGCCTAACGTCTATTGTGGGAAAGTTACTCGAATCTATAATAGCAAATAAAATTCGTCTTCATCTTGAAAAACATAAATTAATAATTGAGTCGCAACATGGTTTTATAAATGGCCGTTCATGTTTAACAAATTTGTTATCTTTTTATTCTAGCATTGTTGAGGCAGTTGATAGTGGTAAGGATTGCGATGTTGTATACCTTGACTTTAGCAAAGCTTTTGATACAGTGCCACATGAAAGACTGATTAAAAAAATAGAGTCTCATGGTATTGGGGGTGCTATATTAAGCTGGATTAGGGCATGGCTATACCAAAGGAAACAGAGAGTTAGTATAAATGGAATCAAGTCAGAGTGGGAAAATGTTGTAAGTGGAGTGCCTCAAGGCTTTGTCCTGGGACCTCTGTTGTTTATAATATATATAAATGATTTAGATTCAGGTTTGAGTAGCAACATTTGCAAATTTGCCGATGATACGAAAATCGGTAGGGAAATTAATTCGGAGGAGGACTCACTATCACTTCAAGTTGATCTAGATAGGGTTTTGAAATGGTCAAAGGATTGGCAGATGCAGTTTAATGCTGATAAATGTAAAGTTCTGAGGTTAGG
Source organism: Procambarus clarkii (assembly GCF_040958095.1). NCBI lineage: Eukaryota > Metazoa > Arthropoda > Malacostraca > Decapoda > Cambaridae > Procambarus > Procambarus clarkii. The sequence continues at coordinate 11,233,395 of NC_091170.1, forward strand.
TAATGATGATAGAGTTACAAGATACGAGCTAGATGGTGTTGTGATTGCGAAGTCGGATTGCGAAAGGGATCTGGGAGTTATGATTAGTAAGAATTTAAAACAAAAGGATCAATGCATAAATGTTCGTAATAAGGCAAATCGGACACTTGGATTTATTAATCGCAGCGTTAGTAACAAGACACCTGGTGTGGTTCTCAAGCTATATCTTGTTCTAGTTAGGCCCCATTTAGATTATGCAGTTCAGTTTTGGTCGCCATATTATAGAATGGATATAAATTCACTTGAACGTGTCCAGCGTAGGATGACTAAGTTAATTCCCCAAATTAGAAATCTTTCATATGAAGAAAGATTAACAAAGCTTAAGTTGCATTCACTGGAAAGGCGAAGAGTTAGGGGTGACATGATAGAGGTTTACAAGTGGATGAATGGACATAACCGGGGGGATATTAATAGGGTATTAAAAGTATCAACACAGGACAGAACACGAAACAATGGATATAAATTGGATAAGTTTAGATTTAGGAAAGACTTGGGTAAATACTGGTTCAGTAACAGGGTTGTTGATTTGTGGAACCAATTGCCGCGTAACATTGTGGAGGTGGGGTCCCTCGATTGTTTCAAGCACGGGTTGGACAAGTATATGAGTGGGATTGGGTGGTTATAGAATAGGAGCTGCCTCGTATGGGCCAATAGGCCTTCTGCAGTTACCTTTGTTCTTATGTTCTTATGAGTCGCAACATGGTTTTACAAAAGGCTGTTCATGTTTAACAAATTTGCTAACTTTTTATTCCAGCATAGTTGAGGCAGTGGATAGTGGTAAGGATTGTGATGTTGTGTACCTTGACTTTAGCAAAGCTTTTGATACAGTGCCACATGAAAGACTAATTAAAAAAATAGAAGCTCGTGGTATTGGGGGTGCTATATTAACTTGGATTATGGTATGGCTATTCCAAAGGAAACAGAGAGTTAGTATAAATGGGGTTAAGTCAGAGTGGGATAATGTTGTCAGTGGAGTACCTCAGGGCTCTGTCCTGGGACCTCTGTTGTTTATAATATATATAAATGATTTAGATTCAGGTTTGAGTAGCAACATTTGCAAATTTGCCGATGATACGAAAATCGGTAGGGAAATTAATTCGGAGAAGGACTCACTATCACTTCAAGTTGATCTAGATAGGGTTTTGAAATGGTCAAAGGATTGGCAGATGCAGTTTAATGCTGATAAATGTAAAGTTCTGAGGTTAGGTAATGATGATAGAGTTACAAGATACGAGCTAGATGGTGTTGAGATTGCGAAGTCGGATTGCGAAAGGGATCTGGGAGTTATGATTAGTAAGAATTTAAAACAAAAGGATCAATGCATAAATGTTCGTAATAAGGCAAATCGGACACTTGGATTTATTAATCGCAGCGTTAGTAACAAGACACCTGGTGTGGTTCTCAAGCTATATCTTGCTCTAGTTAGGCCCCATTTAGATTATGCAGTTCAGTTTTGGTCGCCATATTATAGAATGGATATAAATTCACTTGAACGTGTCCAGCGTAGGATGACTAAGTTAATTCCCCAAATTAGAAATCTTTCATATGAAGAAAGATTAACAAAGCTTAAGTTGCATTCACTGGAAAGGCGAAGAGTTAGGGGTGACATGATAGAGGTTTACATGTGGGTGAATGGACATAACAAAGGGGATATTAATAGGGTATTAAAAGTATCAACACAAGACAGAACACGAAACAATGGGTATAAATTGGATAAGTTTAGATTTAGGAAAGACTTGGGTAAATACTGGTTCAGTTACAGGGTTGTTGATTTGTGGAACCAATTACCGCGTAACATTGTGGAGGTGGTGTCCCTCGATTGTTTCAAGCACGGGTTGGGCATGTATATGAGTGGGATTGGGTGGTTATAAATAGGAGCTGCCTCGTATGGGCCAATAGGCCTTCTGCAGTTACCTTTGTTCTTATGGTTGGCTAATAATAATAATGGGTTAGGCTAGAGTTATACTTGAGTTAGTGCAATTCCAGTCTAAGAAATCCTACCATATGTGGGTTGGCGTATATAATATAATAATAATGCTTATCCAATATAATATAATAATAATGCTTGTCCAATATAATGTAATAATGATGCTTATCCAAACAATGATGCTAATTGTGCAAATTCAGGGTAGTGCTATGTTTTTGGATTTTATGATATTATATATCATAATTATATTAATAGGGTATTAAATGAATCAACACGAAACAATGGGTATAAATTGGATAAGTTTAGATTTAGGAAAGACTTGGGTAAATACTTGTTACTTTTTACAATCGCGTAACGTGGTGGAGGTGGGGTCCCTCGATTGTTTCAAACGTGGGTTGAACATGCATATGAGTGGGATTGGGTGGGTATAAATAAGAGCTGCCTCGTATAGGCCAATAGGCCTTATGCAGTTACCTTGTTCTATGTTTTAAATATTGAAATATATGAAACTATATAAAAATTAATATAATAAGGGTTTAGATATATATATAGCTAATAATTGTGACTACCTACGAAAAGACCATTTGATAAACGAGGCAACTTCCGTGTATAATTATTTGGATAAATACTATCTGATTGATGAAATAAATTACCAGATAATATAGTATATTTGGTATATCATTAATCTTTGAAGCTTAGATAGAACATTGAGTGAGTTTTTGAGGGCACACAGTGGATCTACATTTTAATCGGAAATATACATTGTGCAGTTTTTTTTCTTATATCGTTATTTCCGTGTATAGAACATACGTAAAGTTAGAAGCATTTTCGCACAATTTGAAAACCTAGGTCTTCATTAAGAGCACGTCATCCCCGTCTGCCCTACATACCTGTGACCAATCATAGTCATGCAACATGTCACCTACGTTATAACAACCTCAATAAATGCGAGAGCAAATCTGCATAATATCACTCATCTTTGAACCAGCAACACGAGTTCTCATCTCGTCCCTGCTCCTGTTTCAACGTCAACCTCTGGAAAGATTTTTTCTCAAGATAAATCTGCAAGTACTATTAACCTAATATTATTAATATTTACAAGCACATAATTTCAATATGCGTTTGTATGATAGACCTTATGAGTGTGACAGCTGTGGAAAAAGATTCACCCAACTTGTAAATATGAAGAAACACAGGATTGTGCACACTGGCAAAAAGCCTTTCATGTGTGATATATGTGGGAAAAGTTACAGTGATCGTGAAAATATAATTAGGCACATGTTATTACATTCAGGTGGGAAACAATACGAGTGTTCTGTGTGTAGGCGGAGATTCACTCAACTTGGCAATTTGAAGAGCCACAGAATGAGTCATACTGGTGAGAAACCTTACACGTGTCACGAGTGTGGGAAAAGTTTCAGCCGCTTTGGAAATATGAGCAGACACAGGATCTTGCATACGGATGATAAACCTCATGAGTGTTTCGAATGTGGAAAACGATTCAGTCTAGTTGAATATTTGAAGCGGCACATGGTAGTGCATACGGGTGATAAACCTGTCGGGTGTGATGACTGTGGGATAAGTTACAGCAATCGTACATGTTTAATTGGACACATGACAGTACATTCAGGTGAGAAACGATACGAGTGTCCTACGTGTAAGAAGAATTCACCCGACTTGACAGATTGAAAAACCACAGTATGGCGCATCATGAAGAAAAGTGTCAGGAGTGTCCCACTTGTGGGAAAAGATTCAGACACCTTCCCACTATGAAGATGCACATTATGTTACATACTGGTGAAAAACCTCACGAGTGTGAGAAAAGATTCACTGAACTTGGAACTAAGGAGAAACACATTATGACACATATTAATGAAAAACTCACAAGTGAGAAAAGATTCACTGAACTTGGAACTAAGGAGAAACACATTATGACACATACTAATGAAAAACTCATAAGTGTCACAAATGCGGGAAAAGGTTCAGTCAACTGCACAATATGAACACACATGTTTTGATACATACTGGTGAAAAACTTCACGAGTGGGAAAAGATTCACTCAACTTGGAACTATGAAGAGACACAGTAAATGATACATACTGGTCTTCTATTGAGAAACTTCACGAGTTCCCAAGTGTGGAAAAGATTAAGGAAACTTGATTATATGAATACATTAATGAAAATGAATGATGGTGCTTACAAGTTTGGTCAGTATATAGGAATAAATATTGTATACATACAAAATGAATAAAATATATATGATATGAATAAAATATATTACAATTTATTCGATTTTTTTCCTTTCGACTTGATTTATTTTGTCTATATACGGGCTGAACAAAAAAATTCTTGACTTTTTGAAAATTCATTATAAATCATTTGAATGGAAGAATCAAGAAGGCTTTCATGACAACTTCCTTACTAAATCACATATATAAAATAAGCTACAAAATTAGAAGCTACGTTAATATATGAACTTAAGAAATAAGGAAACTGAACAACTCTTATTATTCCTGTAAATTAATTAATAATAATATAGGCATTATATTCCTATTCATCACGACCAAGATCTTTCCAAAAAAAAGACTTTGCATATCAATAGAATAGATATCAATAGTTAATATCTATCACGATACAAACTTCAGTCCCTTACTTGTCATCACTACACTAAATTTGCATATCTATAAACCTAATAGATAATCTATAAACATTTCAAAATCTACTTGATCTCTAAATGATTATGAGTATTTAAAATATATTTTATAACTTTCTTATCAGATAGAAATATTGTTGCTCAATTCTGAATAAAAATAATTTTATTCATATTTATAACAAGCTGTACCCTGCCACACGTTGCTGTTGCTCAGCAATGCTTGTGTGTTGCTGAGCCCCAACAACCTTTCCCTTGTCTCCCAGTCCTCCCCGCCAATCCCCCTCTTCCTCCCAACCATTCCCTACTCTGTGTCCCTGTGTCCTCCCAACCATTCCCCACTCCCCCGTCCCTTCATCCTCCCAGCCATTTCCTCTCTCCCTACGGAAATCAGCGAGGAGCGGCGGAGCGCAGGTCCCTCAGGCTTCTAAGAAAGATAAGGAGGTACCGAAGAGAATTTTGGTTGTGGGAGATTCCCAGGTGAGGTATTTAGACAGAACGTTTTGTGCCAGAGATAGGGGAAAAAGATTAAGGACTTGCTATCCGGGAGCTGGAATTGGTGATATTGTTGGAAACATGAATGATATTATGACGGGAAATGGGAACAAACCCATTATTTGTATTGTTGCAGGGGGTAATGATGTTGGACGAGTTAGGAACTAATACAGTGAGGAACTAATACAGAAATTCAGGACAGCCATTGAATTAGTTAGGAGCAAGGGAGGAATCCCGATCATATGTGGCATTCTTCCAAGAAAGGGAGTGGGTAATGAATGAATGTCGAGGGTGTCAATTGCCGGTTGGAAAGATATTGCAAATCAAATGCAATATCATTCATAGACAACTGGGAACGCTTCTATGGAAGAAATGTAATGTATGCTCGTGATGGAGTGCATCTATCGAGGGCTGGGGTTGTTGCTGTTGCGAACTCGTTGGAACCAGAGGTTAGAGGTGTTTGTTTGGGTTTAAACTGTTAGTAGATAGTGGTATGGGAATTGATTTGGAGGAAGGAGGTAATAAAAGTATGTGTTCGTGGGAGAAAAGAATTGGCAAAATGATCAGGGAAAGAAAAGGGCCTCAAAATAACAATTCACTTAGGATATATTACACTAACAGTAGAAGTCTAGGAAATAAAATTAATAAATTAAATGCTCTTGTCTGCACAGAAAAAAATAGATATTATTGCACTTACCGAAAAGTGGATGAATGTAGAAAATAGAGAACTTATTAGCTGAATATCAGATAAATGGATTTAAACTATTTCACACAGATAGATATATTAGACGAGGAGGGGGAGTAGCCATATATGTTAGGGACAATTTGAAATGTAGTCTCAAAGAGGGAATCAAAACTGAGCCACACACAGAAACTATTTGGATAGAATTAAACGAAAAAGCAAATAATCTTATAATAGGAGTTATATATAGGCCACCAAATTTGGACAGAATGGAAGCAAAGCATCTATGGAATGAAATATCTAGAGCATGTAGGTCTAACAGTATTTATGTCATGGGTGACTTTAATTTTAGTGGAATAAACTGGGTGAACAAAACAGGGAATAGTGAAGCAGAAGATTTTCTCGAATTAATTGACGATTGCTTTCTTACGCAATACATTAAGGAACCAACACGGGAAAATAATATTTTAGATTTAGTGTTAACTAACAGGGAAACACAAATTAATGACATCGAAATAGGGAGTGAGCTAGGGAACAGTGAACACAAAGTAATCAGATTTAGCATAGAATGGAATAGACCTGTAGGAGAAAATTCTGTTAAAGTGCCAGATTTTCGAAAAGCTGATTTTAATAGCCTAAGAAATTTTTTGGGTCAAATAGATTGGAAAGTCTTGGGTATGGGGTGTGGGCCGGTCTTAGAGGGAGACATGAACCCAGCGACAGGTGACGCAAAAGGGGATTTCGATGTGGATTAAAGAACCTTATAGATAAAAAGAGAGCTTGGTACAAAAGGATTAAGAATGGGGAAGTCAGGTTAGAACAGGAATTCATACAACTGGTTAGAAATGTTAAAAAAGAGATTAGGAAAGCAAAAAGAAACTATGAAGCTCGCATAGCAGAGCAAGCAAAGTCAAATCCTAAAAGTTTTTTTCAGTTATATCGAACTAAGACTAGGGAAAGGATAGGTCCATTAAAATCTGAGACAGGTCAAATAACGGATAATGACAAAGAGATGAGTAGTATTTTTAACAAATATTTTGTATCTGTATTTACTAAAGAAGAACTTAACAATATGCCTTCAGCCGAACAAGTCTATGTGTGTGGGGATGAGGACAGGTTGACTAGTTTAGCAGTTACCAGGGAAGATGTAATTAAACAATTAGAAAAACTAAAACCAAACAAATCCCCAGGGCCGGATGAAGTGTTTGCCAGGGTGCTTAAAGAATGCAAAGAGGAGATTTCCGAGCCACTGTCTACCATATTTAATAAATCAATAGAGTCAGGCAGAGTGCCAGAGTCATGGAAGGTAGCTAATCTGGTACCAATTTTTAAGAAAGGAGATAGATCACTTGCGTCAAACTATCGGCCAATTAGCCTAACGTCTATTGTGGGAAAGTTACTTGAATCAATAATTGCAAATACAATTCGTCTCCATCTTGAAAAACATAAATTAATAAATGAGTCGGTCAGGTGAAGTCACAGTGAGAGGTTGTGTTAACCGGAGCTCCTGAGTGTTGTTATATTATCATAGCAAATATGGAAGTTGTAGTGAAGGACCTGGTGACTCTAGTGGGAGCCCTGAGGACAGAGTTGGACTCTCTGCGGGAGGAGGTGCGTCAGCTTAAAAAACAACGAGAAGTAACGAAGGAGGAGACCAGCAGTAAAGGGACCTCGTCTTGGAGAGTTGCGAAAGACAGGGGCCTTAAGAAGACTTTGATAAAGCCGCCTTCAAACGCCATAGCAACTTCAAATTCATTTGACGTTTTGGAGGACGAGTGCTGTGGAGAGACTGTGGATCGCGCAAAAGGGAAAGCAACGAAGAGAAAGGAAGCGCAGGCCCCTCAGAAAGTAAAGGAAGTACCTAAGCAAACATTAGTTGTGGGAGATTCCCAGATAAGGTATTTGGATAGAACGTTTTGTGCTAGAGATAGGGGGAACAGGTTAAGGGTTTGCTATCCCGGAGCTGGCATTGGTGATATTATAAACAACATGAATGATATTATGGCTGGTAATGGGAACAATCCCATTATTTGCATTAGCGTGGGAGGAAATGATGTTGGTCGAGTCAGGAGTGAGGAACTGATTCAGAGGTATAAAACAGCCATAGAGTTAGTTAGGAGCAAGGGAGGAATCCCGATCATATGTGGCATTCTTCCAAGAAAGGGAGTGGGAAATGAATGGATATCGAGGGCACTTGGTGTCAATTGCCGGCTGAAAAGATATTGCAAATCAAATGCAATATCTTTCATAGACAACTGGGAACACTTCTATGGAAGAAATGAAATGTATGCTCGTGATGGGGTGCATCTATCGAGAGCTGGGGTTGTTGCTGTTGCGAACTCGCTAGAAGAAGTGGTTAGAGGTGTTTGTTTGGGTTTAAACTGTTAGTAGATAGAGGTATGGGAATTGATTTGGAGGAAGGAGGTAATAAAAGTATGTGTTTGTGGGAGAAAGGAATTGGCAAAACGATCAGGGAAAGAGAAGGTCCGCAAAATAACAATTCACTTAGGGTATATTACACTAACAGTAGAAGTCTAAGAAATAAAATTACCGAATTAAATGCTCTTGTCTGCACAGAAAAAATAGATATTATTGCACTTACCGAAACGTGGATGAATGTAGAAAATAGAGAACTATTAGCTGAATATCAAATATATGGATTTAAACTATTTCACACAGATAGATATAATAGACGAGGAGGTGGAGTAGCCATATATGTTAGGGACAATTTGAAATGTAGTCTCAAAGAGGGAATCAAAACAGAGCCACACACAGAAACTATTTGGATTGAATTAAACGAAAAAGCTAATAATATTATAATAGGAGTAATATATAGGCCACCAAATTTAGACAGAATGGAAGCAAAGCATCTATGGGATGAAATATCTAGAGCATCTAGATCTAACAGTATTTATGTCATGGGTGACTTTAATTTTAGCGGAATAAACTGGTTGAACAAAACAGGGAATAGTGAAGCAGAAGATTTTCTAGAATTAATTGACGATTGCTTTCTTACGCAACACATTAAGGAACCAACACGGGAAAATAATATTTTAGATTTAGTGTTAACTAACAGGGAAACGCAAATTAATGACATCGAAATAGGGAGTGAGCTAGGGAGCAGTGATCACAAAGAAATCAGATTTAGCATAGAATGGAATAGACCAGTAGGAGAAAATTCTGTTAAAGTGCCAGATTTTCGAAAAGCTGATTTTAATAGCCTAAGAAATTTTTTGGGTCAAATTGATTGGGAAAGCTTGGGTATGGGGTGTGGGCCGGTCTTGGAGCGAGACATGAACCCAGCGATAGGTGACTTAAATGGGGATTTCGATGTGGATTCAATATATAACTTATTTAAGAATATTCTAAACAAAGCACAGGAACGTAGTATACCATACAAATTGAATAGATCGTATACTAATGACCCAAAGTGGATAACAAAGAATTTGAAGAACCTTATAGGTAAAAAGAGAGCTTGGTACAAAAGGATTAAAAATGGGGAGGTCACTTTAGAACAGGAATTCGTACAACTGGTTAGAAATGTTAAAAAAGAGATAAGGAAAGCAAAAAGAAACTATGAAGTTCGCATAGCAGGGCAAGCAAAGACAAATCCTAAAGGGTTTTTTCAGTTATATCGTACTAAGACTAGGGAAAGGATAGGTCCATTAAAAACTGAGACAGGTCAAATAACAGATAGTGATGAAGAGATGAGTAGTATTTTTAATAAATATTTTGTATCTGTATTTACTAAAGAGGAACTTAACAATATGCCTTCAGCCGAACAAGTCTATGTGGGTGGGGACGAGGACAGGTTGACGAGTTTAGCAGTTACCAGGGAGGATGTTCTTAAACAAATAGTAAAACTCAAACCAAACAAATCCCCAGGGCCGGATGAAGTGTTTGCTAGGGTGCTTAAAGAATGCAAAGAGGAGCTTTGTGACCCACTGTCAACCATATTTAATAAATCAATAGAGTCAGGCAGAGTGCCAGAGTTTTGGAAAGTTGCTAATGTGATACCAGTTTTTAAGAAAGGAGATAGATCACTTGCGTCTAACTATCGACCAATTAGCCTAACGTCTATTGTGGGAAAGTTACTCGAATCTATAATAGCAAATAAAATTCGTCTTCATCTTGAAAAACATAAATTAATAATTGAGTCGCAACATGGTTTTATAAATGGCCGTTCATGTTTAACAAATTTGTTATCTTTTTATTCTAGCATTGTTGAGGCAGTTGATAGTGGTAAGGATTGCGATGTTGTATACCTTGACTTTAGCAAAGCTTTTGATACAGTGCCACATGAAAGACTGATTAAAAAAATAGAGTCTCATGGTATTGGGGGTGCTATATTAAGCTGGATTAGGGCATGGCTATACCAAAGGAAACAGAGAGTTAGTATAAATGGAATCAAGTCAGAGTGGGAAAATGTTGTAAGTGGAGTGCCTCAAGGCTCTGTCCTGGGACCTCTGTTGTTTATAATATATATAAATGATTTAGATTCAGGTTTGAGTAGCAACATTTGCAAATTTGCCGATGATACGAAAATCGGTAGGGAAATTAATTCGGAGGAGGACTCACTATCACTTCAAGTTGATCTAGATAGGGTTTTGAAATGGTCAAAGGATTGGCAGATGCAGTTTAATGCTGATAAATGTAAAGTTCTGAGGTTAGGTAATGATGATAGAGTTACAAGATACGAGCTAGATGGTGTTGTGATTGCGAAGTCGGATTGCGAAAGGGATCTGGGAGTTATGATTAGTAAGAATTTAAAACAAAAGGATCAATGCATAAATGTTCGTAATAAGGCAAATCGGACACTTGGATTTATTAATCGCAGCGTTAGTAACAAGACACCTGGTGTGGTTCTCAAGCTATATCTTGTTCTAGTTAGGCCCCATTTAGATTATGCAGTTCAGTTTTGGTCGCCATATTATAGAATGGATATAAATTCACTTGAACGTGTCCAGCGTAGGATGACTAAGTTAATTCCCCAAATTAGAAATCTTTCATATGAAGAAAGATTAACAAAGCTTAAGTTGCATTCACTGGAAAGGCGAAGAGTTAGGGGTGACATGATAGAGGTTTACAAGTGGATGAATGGACATAACCGGGGGGATATTAATAGGGTATTAAAAGTATCAACACAGGACAGAACACGAAACAATGGATATAAATTGGATAAGTTTAGATTTAGGAAAGACTTGGGTAAATACTGGTTCAGTAACAGGGTTGTTGATTTGTGGAACCAATTGCCGCGTAACATTGTGGAGGTGGGGTCCCTCGATTGTTTCAAGCACGGGTTGGACAAGTATATGAGTGGGATTGGGTGGTTATAGAATAGGAGCTGCCTCGTATGGGCCAATAGGCCTTCTGCAGTTACCTTTGTTCTTATGTTCTTATGTTCTTATGAGTCGCAACATGGTTTACAAAAGGCTGTTCATGTTTAACAAATTTGCTAACTTTTTATTCCAGCATAGTTGAGGCAGTGGATAGTGGTAAGGATTGTGATGTTGTGTACCTTGACTTTAGCAAAGCTTTTGATACAGTGCCACATGAAAGACTAATTAAAACAATAGAAGCTCGTGGTATTGGGGGTGCTATATTAACTTGGATTATGGTATGGCTATTCCAAAGGAAACAGAGAGTTAGTATAAATGGGGTTAAGTCAGAGTGGGATAATGTTGTCAGTGGAGTACCTCAGGGCTCTGTCCTGGGACCTCTGTTGTTTATAATATATATAAATGATTTAGATTCAGGTTTGAGTAGCAACATTTGCAAATTTGCCGATGATACGAAAATCGGTAGGGAAATTAATTCGGAGAAGGACTCACTATCACTTCAAGTTGATCTAGATAGGGTTTTGAAATGGTCAAAGGATTGGCAGATGCAGTTTAATGCTGATAAATGTAAAGTTCTGAGGTTAGGTAATGATGATAGAGTTACAAGATACGAGCTAGATGGTGTTGAGATTGCGAAGTCGGATTGCGAAAGGGATCTGGGAGTTATGATTAGTAAGAATTTAAAACAAAAGGATCAATGCATAAATGTTCGTAATAAGGCAAATCGGACACTTGGATTTATTAATCGCAGCGTTAGTAACAAGACACCTGGTGTGGTTCTCAAGCTATATCTTGCTCTAGTTAGGCCCCATTTAGATTATGCAGTTCAGTTTTGGTCGCCATATTATAGAATGGATATAAATTCACTTGAACGTGTCCAGCGTAGGATGACTAAGTTAATTCCCCAAATTAGAAATCTTTCATATGAAGAAAGATTAACAAAGCTTAAGTTGCATTCACTGGAAAGGCGAAGAGTTAGGGGTGACATGATAGAGGTTTACATGTGGGTGAATGGACATAACAAAGGGGATATTAATAGGGTATTAAAAGTATCAACACAAGACAGAACACGAAACAATGGGTATAAATTGGATAAGTTTAGATTTAGGAAAGACTTGGGTAAATACTGGTTCAGTAACAGGGTTGTTGATTTGTGGAACCAATTACCGCGTAACATTGTGGAGGTGGTGTCCCTCGATTGTTTCAAGCACGGGTTGGGCATGTATATGAGTGGGATTGGGTGGTTATAAATAGGAGCTGCCTCGTATGGGCCAATAGGCCTTCTGCAGTTACCTTTGTTCTTATGTTCTTATGGTTGGCTAATAATAATAATGGGTTAGGCTAGAGTTATACTTGAGTTAGTGCAATTCCAGTCTAAGAAATCCTACCATATGTGGGTTGGCGTATATAATATAATAATAATGCTTATCCAATATAATATAATAATAATGCTTGTCCAATATAATGTAATAATGATGCTTATCCAAACAATGATGCTAATTGTGCAAATTCAGGGTAGTGCTATGTTTTTGGATTTTATGATATTATATATCATAATTATATTAATAGGGTATTAAATGAATCAACACGAAACAATGGGTATAAATTGGATAAGTTTAGATTTAGGAAAGACTTGGGTAAATACTTGTTACTTTTTACAATCGCGTAACGTGGTGGAGGTGGGGTCCCTCGATTGTTTCAAACGTGGGTTGAACATGCATATGAGTGGGATTGGGTGGGTATAAATAAGAGCTGCCTCGTATAGGCCAATAGGCCTTATGCAGTTACCTTGTTCTATGTTTTAAATATTGAAATATATGAAACTATATAAAAATTAATATAATAAGGGTTTAGATATATATATAGCTAATAATTGTGACTACCTACGAAAAGACCATTTGATAAACGAGGCAACTTCCGTGTATAATTATTTGGATAAATACTATCTGATTGATGAAATAAATTACCAGATAATATAGTATATTTGGTATATCATTAATCTTTGAAGCTTAGATAGAACATTGAGTGAGTTTTTGAGGGCACACAGTGGATCTACATTTTAATCGGAAATATACATTGTGCAGTTTTTTTTCTTATATCGTTATTTCCGTGTATAGAACATAACGTAAAGTTAGAAGCATTTTCGCACAATTTGAAAACCTAGGTCTTCATTAAGAGCACGTCATCCCCGTCTGCCCTACATACCTGTGACCAATCATAGTCATGCAACATGTCACCTACGTTATAACAACCTCAATAAATGCGAGAGCAAATCTGCATAATATCACTCATCTTTGAACCAGCAACACGAGTTCTCATCTCGTCCCTGCTCCTGTTTCAACGTCAACCTCTGGAAAGATTTTTTCTCAAGATAAATCTGCAAGTACTATTAACCATTATTTACAAGCACATAATTTCAATATGCGTTTGTATGATAGACCTTATGAGTGTGACAGCTGTGGAAAAAGATTCACCCAACTTGTAAATATGAAGAAACACAGGATTGTGCACACTGGCAAAAAGCCTTTCATGTGTGATATATGTGGGAAAAGTTACAGTGATCGTGAAAATATAATTAGGCACATGTTATTACATTCAGGTGGGAAACAATACGAGTGTTCTGTGTGTAGGCGGAGATTCACTCAACTTGGCAATTTGAAGAGCCACAGAATGAGTCATACTGGTGAGAAACGTGTCACGAGTGTGGGAAAAGTTTCAGCCGCTTTGGAAATATGAGCAGACACAGGATCTTGCATACGGATGATAAACCTCATGAGTGTTTCGAATGTGGAAAACGATTCAGTCTAGTTGAATATTTGAAGCGGCACATGGTAGTGCATACGGGTGATAAACCTGTCGGGTGTGATGACTGTGGGATAAGTTACAGCAATCGTACATGTTTAATTGGACACATGACAGTACATTCAGGTGAGAAACGATACGAGTGTCCTACGTGTAAGAAGAATTCACCCGACTTGACAGATTGAAAAACCACAGTATGGCGCATCATGAAGAAAAGTGTCAGGAGTGTCCCACTTGTGGGAAAAGATTCAGACACCTTCCCACTATGAAGATGCACATTATGTTACATACTGGTGAAAAACCTCACGAGTGTGAGAAAAGATTCACTGAACTTGGAACTAAGGAGAAACACATTATGACACATACTAATGAAAAACTCACAAGTGAGAAAAGATTCACTGAACTTGGAACTAAGGAGAAACACATTATGACACATACTAATGAAAAACTCATAAGTGTCACAAATGCGGGAAAAGGTTCAGTCAACTGCACAATATGAACACACATGTTTTGATACATACTGGTGAAAAACTTCACGAGTGGGAAAAGATTCACTCAACTTGGAACTATGAAGAGACACAGTAAATGATACATACTGGTCTTCTATTGAGAAACTTCACGAGTTCCCAAGTGTGGAAAAGATTAAGGAAACTTGATTATATGAATACATTAATGAAAATGAATGATGGTGCTTACAAGTTTGGTCAGTATATAGGAATAAATATTGTATACATACAAAATGAATAAAATATATATGATATGAATAAAATATATTACAATTTATTCGATTTTTTTCCTTTCGACTTGATTTATTTTGTCTATATACGGGCTGAACAAAAAAATTCTTGACTTTTTGAAAATTCATTATAAATCATTTGAATGGAAGAATCAAGAAGGCTTTCATGACAACTTCCTTACTAAATCACATATATAAAATAAGCTACAAAATTAGAAGCTACGTTAATATATGAACTTAAGAAATAAGGAAACTGAACAACTCTTATTATTCCTGTAAATTAATTAATAATAATATAGGCATTATATTCCTATTCATCACGACCAAGATCTTTCCAAAAAAAGACTTTGCATATCAATAGAATAGATATCAATAGTTAATATCTATCACGATACAAACTTCAGTCCCTTACTTGTCATCACTACACTAAATTTGCATATCTATAAACCTAATAGATAATCTATAAACATTTCAAAATCTACTTGATCTCTAAATGATTATGAGTATTTAAAATATATTTTATAACTTTCTTATCAGATAGAAATATTGTTGCTCAATTCTGAATAAAAATAATTTTATTCATATTTATAACAAGCTGTACCCTGCCACACGTTGCTGTTGCTCAGCAATGCTTGTGTGTTGCTGAGCCCCAACAACCTTTCCCTTGTCTCCCAGTCCTCCCCGCCAATCCCCCTCTTCCTCCCAACCATTCCCTACTCTGTGTCCCTGTGTCCTCCCAACCATTCCCCACTCCCCCGTCCCTTCATCCTCCCAGCCATTTCCTCTCTCCCTACGGAAATCAGCGAGGAGCGGCGGAGCGCAGGTCCCTCAGGCTTCTAAGAAAGATAAGGAGGTACCGAAGAGAATTTTGGTTGTGGGAGATTCCCAGGTGAGGTATTTAGACAGAACGTTTTGTGCCAGAGATAGGGGAAAAAGATTAAGGACTTGCTATCCGGGAGCTGGAATTGGTGATATTGTTGGAAACATGAATGATATTATGACGGGAAATGGGAACAAACCCATTATTTGTATTGTTGCAGGGGGTAATGATGTTGGACGAGTTAGGAACTAATACAGTGAGGAACTAATACAGAAATTCAGGACAGCCATTGAATTAGTTAGGAGCAAGGGAGGAATCCCGATCATATGTGGCATTCTTCCAAGAAAGGGAGTGGGTAATGAATGAATGTCGAGGGTGTCAATTGCCGGTTGGAAAGATATTGCAAATCAAATGCAATATCATTCATAGACAACTGGGAACGCTTCTATGGAAGAAATGTAATGTATGCTCGTGATGGAGTGCATCTATCGAGGGCTGGGGTTGTTGCTGTTGCGAACTCGTTGGAACCAGTGGTTAGAGGTGTTTGTTTGGGTTTAAACTGTTAGTAGATAGTGGTATGGGAATTGATTTGGAGGAAGGAGGTAATAAAAGTATGTGTTCGTGGGAGAAAAGAATTGGCAAAATGATCAGGGAAAGAAAAGGGCCTCAAAATAACAATTCACTTAGGATATATTACACTAACAGTAGAAGTCTAGGAAATAAAATTAATGAATTAAATGCTCTTGTCTGCACAGAAAAAAATAGATATTATTGCACTTACCGAAACGTGGATGAATGTAGAAAATAGAGAACTTATTAGCTGAATATCAGATAAATGGATTTAAACTATTTCACAGAGAAAGATATATTAGACGAGGAGGGGGAGTAGCCATATATGTTAGAGACAATTTGAAATGTAGTCTCAAAGAGGGAATCAAAACTGAGCCACACACAGAAACTGTTTGGATAGAATTAAACGAAAAAGCAAATAATATTATAATAGGAGTTATATATAGGTCACCAAATTTGGACAGAATGGAAGCAAAGCATCTATGGAATGAAATATCTAGAACATGTAGGTCTAACAGTATTTATGTCATGGGTGACTTTAATTTTAGTGGAATAAACTGGGTGAACAAAACAGGGAATAGTGAAGCAGAAGATTTTCTCGAATTAATTGACGATTGCTTTCTTACGCAATACATTAAGGAACCAACACGGGAAAATAATATTTTAGATTTAGTGTTAACTAACAGGGAAACACAAATTAATGACATCGAAATAGGGAGTGAGCTAGGGAACAGTGAACACAAAGTAATCAGATTTAGCATAGAATGGAATAGACCTGTAGGAGAAAATTCTGTTAAAGTGCCAGATTTTCGAAAAGCTGATTTTAATAGCCTAAGAAATTTTTTGGGTCAAATAGATTGGAAAGTCTTGGGTATGGGGTGTGGGCCGGTCTTAGAGCGAGACATGAACCCAGCGACAGGTGACGCAAAAGGGGATTTCGATGTGGATTAAAGAACCTTATAGATAAAAAGAGAGCTTGGTACAAAAGGATTAAGAATGGGGAAGTCAGGTTAGAACAGGAATTCATACAACTGGTTAGAAATGTTAAAAAAGAGATTAGGAAAGCAAAAAAAAACTATGAAGTTCGCATAGCAGAGCAAGCAAAGTCAAATCCTAAAGGTTTTTTTCAGTTATATCGAACTAAGACTAGGGAAAGGATAGGTCCATTAAAATCTGAGACAGATCAAATAACGGATAATGACAAAGAGATGAGTAGTATTTTTAACAAATATTTTATATCTGTATTTACTAAAGAAGAACTTAACAATATGCCTTCAGCCGAACAAGTCTATGTGTGTGGGGATGAGGACAGGTTGACTAGTTTAGCAGTTACCAGGGAAGATGTAATTAAACAATTAGAAAAACTAAAACCAAACAAATCCCCAGGGCCGGATGAAGTGTTTGCCAGGGTGCTTAAAGAATGCAAAGAGGAGCTTTCCGAGCCACTGTCTACTATATTTAATAAATCAATAGAGTCAGGCAGAGTGCCAGAGTCATGGAAGGTAGCTAATGTGGTACCAATTTTTAAGAAATGAGATAGATCACTTGCGTCAAACTATCGGCCAATTAGCCTAACGTCTATTGTGGGAAAGTTACGTGAATCAATAATTGCAAATACAATTCGTCTCCATCTTGAAAAACATAAATTAATAAATGAGTCGCAACATGGTTTTACAAAAGGCTGTTCATGTTTAACAAATTTGCTAACTTTTTATTCCAGCATAGTTGAGGCAGTTGATAGTGGTAAGGATTGTGATGTTGTGTACCTTGACTTTAGCAAAGCTTTTGATACAGTGCCACATGAAAGACTAATTAAAAAAATAGAAGCTCGTGGTATTGGGGGTGCTATATTAACTTGGATTATGGTATGGCTATTCCAAAGGAAACAGAGAGTTAGTATAAATGGGGTTAAGTCAGAGTGGGATAATGTTGTCAGTGGAGTACCTCAGGGCTCCGTCCTGGGACCTCTGTTGTTTATAATATATATAAATGATTTAGATTCAGGTTTGAGTAGCAACATTTGCAAATTTGCCGATGATACGAAAATCGGTAGGGAAATTAATTCGAAGAAGGACTCACTATCACTTCAAGTTGATCTAGATAGGGTTTTGAAATGGTCAAAGGATTGGCAGATGCAGTTTAATGCTGATAAATGTAAAGTTCTGAGGTTAGGTAATGATGATAGAGTTACAAGATACGAGCTAGATGGTGTTGAGATTGCGAAGTCGGATTGCGAAAGGGATCTGGGAGTTATGATTAGTAAGAATTTAAAACAAAAGGATCAATGCATAAATGTTCGTAATAAGGCAAATCGGACACTTGGATTTATTAATCGCAGCGTTAGTAACAAGACACCTGGTGTGGTTCTCAAGCTATATCTTGCTCTAGTTAGGCCCCATTTAGATTATGCAGTTCAGTTTTGGTCGCCATATTATAGAATGGATATAAATTCACTTGAACGTGTCCAGCGTAGGATGACTAAGTTAATTCCCCAAATTAGAAATCTTTCATATGAAGAAAGATTAACAAAGCTTAAGTTGCATTCACTGGAAAGGCGAAGAGTTATAGGTGACATGATAGAGGTTTACAAGTGGGTGAATGGGCATAACAAAGGGGATATTAATAGGGTATTAAAAGTATCAACACAAGACAGAACACGAAACAATGGGTATAAATTGGATAAGTTTAGATTTAGGAAAGACTTGGGTAAATACTGGTTCAGTAACAGGGTTGTTGATTTGTGGAACCAATTACCGCGTAACATTGTGGAGGTGGTGTCCCTCGATTGTTTCAAGCACGGGTTGGGCATGTATATGAGTGGGATTGGGTGGTAAAAAATTAGGAGCTGCCTCGTATGGGCCAATAGGCCTTCTGCAGTTACCTTTGTTCTTATGTTCTTATGGTTGGCTAATAATAATAATGGGTTAGGCAAGAGTTATACTTGAGTTAGTGCAATTCCAGTCTAAGAAATCCTACCATATGTGGGTTGGCGTATATAATATAATAATAATGCTTATCCAATATAATATAATAATAATGCTTGTCCAATATAATGTAATAATGATGCTTATCCAAACAATGATGCTAATTGTGCAAATTCAGGGTAGTGCTATGTTTTTGGATTTTATGATATTATATATCATAATTATATTGATAGGGTATTAAATGAATCAACACGAAACAATGGGTATAAATTGGATAAGTTTAGATTTAGGAAAGACTTGGGTAAATACTTGTTACTTTTTACAATCGCGTAACGTGGTGGAGGTGGGGTCCCTCGATTGTTTCAAAC
This sequence comes from Procambarus clarkii, assembly GCF_040958095.1. Classification (NCBI taxonomy): domain Eukaryota; kingdom Metazoa; phylum Arthropoda; class Malacostraca; order Decapoda; family Cambaridae; genus Procambarus; species Procambarus clarkii. Next base: position 11,252,747 of record NC_091170.1, read on the forward strand.
GTGGGTTGAACATGAATATGAGTGGGATTGGGTGGGTATAAATAAGAGCTGCCTCGTATAGGCCAATAGGCCTTATGCAGTTACCTTGTTCTATGTTCTAAATATTGAAATATATGAAACTATATAAAAATTAATATAATAAGGGCTTAGATATATATATAGCTAATAATTGTGACTACCTACGAAAAGACCATTTGATAAACGAGGCAACTTCCGTGTATAATTATTTGGATAAATACTATCTGATTGATGAAATAAATTACCAGATAATATAGTATATTTGGTATATCATTAATCTTTGAAGCTTAGATAGAACATTGAGTGGGTTTTTGAGGGCACACAGTGGATCTACATTTTAATCGGAAATATACATTGTGCAGTTTTTTTCTTATATCGTTATTTCCGTGTATAGAACATAACGTAAAGTTAGAAGCATTTTCGCACAATTTGAAAACCTAGGTCTTCATTAAGAGCACGTCATCCCCGTCTGCCCTACATACCTGTGACCAATCATAGTCATGTAACATGTCACCTACGTTATAACAACCTCAATAAATGCGAGAGCAAATCTGCATAATATCACTCATCTTTGAACCAGCAACACGAGTTCTCATCTCGTCCCTGCTCCTGTTTCAACGTCAACCTCTGGAAAGATTTTTTCTCAAGATAAATCTGCAAGTACTATTAACCATTATTTACAAGCACATAATTTCAATATGCGTTTGTATGATAGACCTTATGAGTGTGACAGCTGTGGAAAAAGATTCACCCAACTTGTAAATATGAAGAAACACAGGATTGTGCACACTGGCAAAAAGCCTTTCATGTGTGATATATGTGGGAAAAGTTACAGTGATCGTGAAAATATAATTAGGCACATGTTATTACATTCAGGTGGGAAACAATACGAGTGTTCTGTGTGTAGGCGGAGATTCACTCAACTTGGCAATTTGAAGAGCCACAGAATGAGTCATACTGGTGAGAAACCTTACACGTGTCACGAGTGTGGGAAAAGTTTCAGCCGCTTTGGAAATATGAGCAGACACAGGATCTTGCATACGGATGATAAACCTCATGAGTGTTTCGAATGTGGAAAACGATTCAGTCTAGTTGAATATTTGAAGCGGCACATGGTAGTGCATACGGGTGATAAACCTGTCGGGTGTGATGACTGTGGGATAAGTTGCAGCGATCGTACATGTTTAATTGGACACAGGACAGTACATTCAGGTGAGAAACGATACGAGTGTCCTACGCGTAGGAAGAGTTCACCCGACTTGACAGATTGAAAAACCACAGTATGGCGCATCATGAAGAAAAGTGTCAGGAGTGTCCCACTTGTGGGAAAAGATTCAGACACCTTCCCACTATGAAGATGCACATTATGGTATATACTGGTGAAAAACCTCACGAGTGTGAGAAAAGATTCACTGAACTTGAAACTAAGGAGAAACACATTATGACACATACTAATGAAAAACTCACAAGTGTCACAAATGCGGGAAAAGGTTCAGTCAACTGCACAATATGAACACACATGTTTTGATACATACTGGTGAAAAACTTCACGAGTGTGGGAAAAGATTCACTCAACTTGGAACTATGAAGAGACACAGTAAATGATACATACTGGTCTTCTATTGAGAAACTTCACGAGTTCCCAAGTGTGGAAAAGATTAAGGAAACTTGATTATATGAATACATTAATAAAAATGAATGATGGTGCTTACAAGTTTGGTCAGTACATAGGAATAAATATTGTATATATACAAAATGAATAAAATATATATGATATGAATAAAATATATTACAATTTATTCGATTTTTTTCCTTTCGACTTGATTTATTTTGTCTATATACGGGCTGAACAAAAAAATTCTTGACTTTTTGAAAATTCATTATAAATCATTTGAATGGAAGAATCAAGAAGGCTTTCATGACAACTTCCTTACTAAATCACATATATAAAATAAGCTACAAAATTAGAAGCTACGTTAATATATGAACTTAAGAAGTAAGGAAACTGAACAACTCTTATTATTCCTGTAAATTAATAAATAATAATATAGGCATTAAATTCCTATTCATCACGACCAAGATCTTTTCAAAAAAAGACTTTGCATATCAATAGAATAGATATCAATAGTTAATATCTATCACGATACAAACTTCAGTCCCTTACTTGTCATCACTACACTAAATTTGCATATCTATAAACCTAATAGATAATCTATAAACATTTCAAAATCTACTTGATCTCTAAATGATTATGAGTATTTAAAATATATTTTCTAACTTTCTTATCAGATAGAAATATTGTTGCTCAGTTCTGAATAAAAATAATTTTATTCATATTTATAACAAGCTGTACCCTGCCACACGTTGCTGTTGATCAGCAATGCTTGTGTGTTGCTGAGCCCCAACAACCTTTCCCTTGTCTCCCAGTCCTCCCCGCCAATCTCCCTCTTCCTCCCAACCATTCCCTACTCTGTGTCCCTGTGTCCTCCCAACCATTCCCCACTCCCCCGTCCCTTCATCCTCCCAGCCATTTCCTCTCTCCCTACGGAAATCAGCGAGGAGCGGCGGAGCGCGGGTCCCTCAGGCTGCTCAGAAAGTTAAGGAGGTACCAAAGAGAATTTTGGTTGTGGGAGATTCCCAGGTGAGGTATTTAGACAGAACGTTTTGTGCCAGAGATAGGGGAAAAAGATTAAGGGCTTGCTATCCGGGAGCTGGAATTGGTGATATTGTTGGAAACATGAATGATATTATGACGGGAAATGGGAACAAACCCATTATTTGTATTAGTGCAAGGGGTAATGATTTTCGGCGAGAGGAACTAATACAGAGATTCAGGACAGCCATCCGGGAGCTGGAATTGGTGATATTGTTGGAAACATGAATGATATTATGACGGGAAATGGGAACAAACCCATTATTTGTATTGTTGCAGGGGGTAATGATGTTGGACGAGTTAGGAACTAATACAGTGAGGAACTAATACAGAAATTCAGGACAGCCATTGAATTAGTTAGGAGCAAGGGAGGAATCCCGATCATATGTGGCATTCTTCCAAGAAAGGGAGTGGGTAATGAATGAATGTCGAGGGTGTCAATTGCCGGTTGGAAAGATATTGCAAATCAAATGCAATATCATTCATAGACAACTGGGAACGCTTCTATGGAAGAAATGTAATGTATGCTCGTGATGGAGTGCATCTATCGAGGGCTGGGGTTGTTGCTGTTGCGAACTCGTTGGAACCAGTGGTTAGAGGTGTTTGTTTGGGTTTAAACTGTTAGTAGATAGTGGTATGGGAATTGATTTGGAGGAAGGAGGTAATAAAAGTATGTGTTCGTGGGAGAAAAGAATTGGCAAAATGATCAGGGAAAGAAAAGGGCCTCAAAATAACAATTCACTTAGGATATATTACACTAACAGTAGAAGTCTAGGAAATAAAATTAATAAATTAAATGCTCTTGTCTGCACAGAAAAAAATAGATATTATTGCACTTACCGAAACGTGGATGAATGTAGAAAATAGAGAACTTATTAGCTGAATATCAGATAAATGGATTTGAACTATTTCACACAGATAGATATATTAGACGAGGAGGGGGAGTAGCCATATATGTTAGGGACAATTTGAAATGTAGTCTCAAAGAGGGAATGAAAACTGAGCCACACACAGAAACTATTTGGATAGAATTAAACGAAAAAGCAAATAATATTATAATAGGAGTTATATATAGGCCACCAAATTTGGACAGAATGGAAGCAAAGCATCTATGGAATGAAATATCTAGAGCATCTAGGTCTAACAGTATTTATGTCATGGGTGACTTTAATTTTAGTGGAATAAACTGGGTGAACAAAACAGGGAATAGTGAAGCAGAAGATTTTCTCGAATTAATTGACGATTGCTTTCTTACGCAATACATTAAGGAACCCACACGGGAAAATAATATTTTAGATTTAGTGTTAACTAACAGGGAAACACAAATTAATGACATCGAAATAGGGAGTGAGCTAGGGAACAGTGAACACAAAGTAATCAGATTTAGCATAGAATGGAATAGACCTGTAGGAGAAAATTCTGTTAAAGTGCTAGATTTTCGAAAAGCTGATTTTAATAGCCTAAGAAATTTTTTGGGTCAAATAGATTGGAAAGTCTTGGGTATGGGGTGTGGGCCGGTCTTAGAGCGAGACATGAACCCAGCGACAGGTGACGCAAAAGGGGATTTCGATGTGGATTAAAGAACCTTATAGATAAAAAGAGAGCTTGGTACAAAAGGATTAAGAATGGGGAAGTCAGGTTAGAACAGGAATTCATACAACTGGTTAGAAATGTTAAAAAAGAGATTAGGAAAGCAAAAAGAAACTATGAAGTTCGCATAGCAGAGCAAGCAAAGTCAAATTTTAAAGTTTTTTTTTTTCAGTTATATCGTACTAAGACTAGGGAAAGGATAGGTCCATTAAAATCTGAGACAGGTCAAATAACGGATAATGACAAAGAGATGCCTTCAGCCGAACAAGTCTATGTGTGTGGGGATGAGGACAGGTTGACTAGTTTAGCAGTTACCAGGGAAGATGTAATTAAACAATTAGAAAAACTAAAACCAAACAAATCCCCAGGGCCGGATGAAGTGTTTGCCAGGGTGCTTAAAGAATGCAAAGAGGAGCTTTCCGAGCCACTGTCTACCATATTTAATAAATCAATAGAGTCAGGCAGAGTGCCAGAGTCATGGAAGGTAGCTAATGTGGTAACAATTTTTAAGAAAGGAGATAGATCACTTGCGTCAAACTATCGGCCAATTAGCCTAACGTCTATTGTGGGAAAGTTAATTGAATCAATAATTGCAAATACAATTCGTCTCCATCTTGAAAAACATAAATTAATAAATGAGTCGCAACATGGTTTTACAAAAGGCCGTTCATGTTTAACAAATTTGCTAACTTTTTATTCCAGCATAGTTGAGGCAGTTGATAGTGGTAAGGATTGTGATGTTGTGTACCTTGACTTTAGCAAAGCTTTTGATACAGTGCCACATGAAAGACTAATTAAAAAAATAGAAGCTCGTGGTATTGGGGGTGCTATATTAACTTGGATTATGGCATGGCTATTCCAAAGGAAACAGAGAGTTAGTATAAATGGGGTTAAGTCAGAGTGGGATAATGTTGTCAGTGGAGTACCTCAGGGCTCTGTCCTGGGACCTCTGTTGTTTATAATATATATAAATGATTTAGATTCAGGTTTGAGTAGCAACATTTGCAAATTTGCCGATGATACGAAAATCGGTAGGGAAATTAATTCGGAGAAGGACTCACTATCACTTCAAGTTGATCTAGATAGGGTTTTGAAATTTTCAAAGATTGGCAAATGCAGTTTAATGCTGATAAATGTAAAGTTCTGAGGCTAGGTAATGATGATAGAGTTACAAGATACGAGCTAGATGGTGTTGAGATTGCGAAGTCGGATTGCGAAAGGGATCTGGGAGTTATGATTAGTAAGAATTTAAAACAAAAGGATCAATGCATGAATGTTCGTAATAAGGCGAATAGGACACTGGGATTTATCAATCGAAGCGTTAGTAACAAGACACATGGTGTGGTTCTTAAGCTATATCTTGCTCTTGTTAGGCCCCATTTAGATTATGCAGTTCAGTTTTGGTCGCCGTATTATAGAATGGATATAAATTCACTTGAACGTGTCCAACGTAGGATGACTAAGTTAATTCCCCAAATTAGAAATCTTTCATATGAAGAAAGATTAACAAAGCTTAAGTTGCATTCACTGGAAAGGCGAAGAGTTAGGGGTGACATGATAGAGGTTTACAAGTGGGTGAATGGACATAACATAGGGGATATTAATAGGGTATTAAAAGTATCAACACAAGACAGAACACGAAACAATGGGTATAAATTGGATAAGTTTAGATTTAGGAAAGACTTGGGTAAATACTGGTTCAGTAACAGGGTTGTTGATTTGTGGAACCAATTGCCCCGTAACATTGTGGAGGTGGTGTCCCTCGATTGTTTCAAGCACCGGTTGGGCATGTATATGAGTGGGATTGGGTGGTTATAAATAGGAGCTGCCTCGTATGGGCCAATAGGCCTTCTGCAGTTGCCTTGGTTCTTATGTTCTTAAATATGAGTCATGCAACCCATGATAATTGAGACAGCTCCATAGATGCGTAGCAATAGTTGCTGCTTTCTGATGAGGTAGTTCAGTTAGATCTGAGAACATGAAATGAGGACTACCTTAATTATCACTTTCATATTTCAAGTAATCTATCAAGGTAGTTTAATAATCAGACTTGTTAATTCATCAATGAGAGAGAAACGTTGCCCTTTATCTATTCGATATGCTGGCAAATTTTATTTTTCATATTAATATCTATGTGATTAATTATCTCTGTGACAATTGTTTCGGGAATGTAGTCCTATTCCTATGTAAACACCATTTTGCTTTTGTAGCTCCAATAAGCCAATATGATCAGAATATAGCCTGTCATACTGAGCTAAATAACATGCAGAACACAAAATTGAACAAGCTGTCTTTAGATACGAAGCATTCATGGCATCACACAATTTCCCAAGAGCATCTTTACTAGGTACATTTTCAACACATAAAGCAGCAGTGTGAGCTTACCATAGTTTATGATCACTAAAAACAATTCTGAGAGACTTCTAACGTGTACTTCGATCTGCTCCATAATAATATACTTGATGCATCTGTCACACATTTGGCAGTCTTAAACCATTAGAAGTGAAAAGTGTTACATTGCTAATATTTGCACATACTTTACACCCAAGTTTATCATCCATGAAGTTCAACAATGGATAGGTTTTCTTATGTTTTCTTCTACATTTCTTCAGTTTTAACACCTAAACAGGGATACAAGGTAATTTTCAAATCACCATTACTTTCTAAATTGCACATGGATCACAGTTTGAAACTTTGAACTAGATAGATGAAGTCGAAACACAACATTCGCCTCTTTCACTGTTATCATTATCAGTCTCCTGTACTCTATTTTCTTACGCTCCTCATTTAGTTTACAAAAGAAGGAAGTTGACATTGTTTGTTTAGAAGCCACGATGGTGTTGTTTGTGAAAAAAATCTGTATTAGGGAAAATCAAGGGACCACCAGCTACTATTTTACTTAGGACTGTCATGCCTAGAGGTCTGACTGATGAGTGAACAGCACTTCGGATTCATAGTCCTGAGGTTCCGGGTTCAATCCCCGGTAGTGGCGGAAACAAATGGGCAGAGTTTCTTTAACCCTAAAGTACCTGTTCACCTAGCAGTAAATAGGTACCTGGGGCCAGATTCACGAAGCAGCATACGAATGTTTTCTTCTTAGCACCTTCGTAGCGACTACGTCGGTATTTAGGTAGGCATACTAAGAGAAAAATCTTCGTACGTTTTCTCCATTGGGCTAAGTGCTGTCCACCACTCATAGCTGTACATAAACTGGATATAACTCAATTTTTTTTTACTACACAACACGGAGGATTGATTTTAATATGAACATATAAACAAAAGATTTTAGTTGGCGAATCTCGTGAAGAGGAGTCCTTCGTGCTAGTTGCATATGCATTCTCTGCTAGAAACTTGCAGTAACTATGTCTTTTTATGATATTAGAATTAGTTTTACAATAGCATGATAATATACCAGAATTTATTAAGTAAATAAACACTGGTGAACACGAAATACGAGAGAAGGTCAGAGGGGGAAGTAGGGGTCTAAGACCTCTTCCTGTTTTACAATTTGGGTGTGTGTAACGAGTAATTATCAAATGAAGGCACCAAGCCGGGAAGGCTATATAGCAGTGAGGTGAGGAATGATTATTTTTTATTATTTACCTAATAAGCTCAGGCAGCTCATTTTATTTTATTTAACTTAAAAGCAGAGGCAGCTTATTTATTTTATTTACCTTATAAGCTGACGCAGCTTATTTTTTTATTTACCTTATAAGCTGAGGCAGCTTATTTTATTTATTTATTTATTAATTTTTATTTATTTATATACAAGAAGGTACATTGGGGGTTAACAGAGAATATAGAAATTAAGTTGAATTAACTTTCTTGTAAAGTCACTACCACGCATAGCATTTCGGGCAAGTCTTTAAACTAACAGAAAGTTTTTAGATAAATTAACAGTAAAATTGATACAAAAAAATTGCAAGTACGTTACAGCTTTACTTTACAGGTACAGATAATTATAAGTAGAATAATTACATTAAGATTACCAAAAAATGTTTACAGATACATTGAAGAAATTTTGACACAAAAGCAGATTAGAATAATACACAATAATAACAATACACAATAATGAAACAAGGAATACTAGGTACATGAGGATAACATTATATTGGAGGATATATATATTGGAGGATATATATATTGGAGGATATATATATTGGAGGAATGTTCAGCTGATTCCTCTACATTTAGCAATGAACAAATTTTTGTCCAAGACCTCTTCCTGTTACACAATTGGCTGTGTGTAATAATCCCGAAATGTTGCGTGTACTAGTGGCTTTACAAGAATGTTAACACCATGCTATGTATCCTCACAAACCCAATGCACCTTCTTGTATATAAATAAATAAAAATAAAATAAAATAAAATCAGTAAGTAATTATCAAAAGATGGCACCAAGATGGGAAGGCTATGTAGCACTATTGTGTGTAACAATAAACCAAATTAATTTTAAACAAATCCTGTCAGCTGTAAAAATATTGATGCAGTTACTTAAATAAAATATATAGTGAAAGAGATATTACTGGTTTATTTTTATCCTATCTCTATGTTCTGTACAGTATATCCAAAGAAGTGAAAAATTGAGACATAATTAAAAATTTAATGAGGGATTCAAAAGAAATATGACTATTACATATCAACATGAAATCTTAATAATCCATGGTTTAATAATAATCTTAATAATCCCGGGAAAGGGCCTCGTAGCCTGGTGGATAGCGCGCAGGACTCGTAATTCTGTGGCGCGGGTTCGATTCCCGCACGAGGCAGAAACAAATGGGCAAAGTTTCTTTCACCCTGAATGCCCCTGTTACCTAGCAGTAAATAGGTACCTGGGTGTTAGTCACGGGCTGCTTCCTGGGGGTGGAGGCCTGGTCGAGGACCGGGCCGCGGGGACACTAAAGCCCCGAAATCATCTCAAGATAACCTCAAGATGGTTAACATGATTTAATAAGGATAATACTGGTAACAATACAAACTATAATTTAAAATCTTATTACTTTTTTTTTAATTAAGAAGCTTAGGTATACACAGCAATGTGCTGCTACCCTATTCTATATGAAAGATTACACAGTGAAGATAAAAAGAACTGTCTATAAGTTCATCTAATACTGTACTCCCATCTCACAGGAAGTTTAGGCATACATGTAATCAAGGGAAAAAATACCAGCCTCAATACAAAAAACAAATCAACTCTGACTAAACAACAACTTAACGATTTTCACAAGAGGTAAGCACTGAATTATGGAAACATTATATTATAATTACTCTTACCAGTTTCTACCAGACTCTTCTCAAACAATGTATTTTTTTAACATGCTGAGGTACACACAGCAATGTGCTGCTTCCCTATTCTATATGGAATATTGAATAGTGTAGATTAAAAAAAAACAGCTACAACCTCATTCAATGTCCCCTGCTCACAGGACGGCCAGTCATACACCGGCAGCCCCGACTGGCAGTGCAGCACAAGAATATCTTCCATTTTTTTCTGAATGAATGAAGTAATTACAGAGCTAAAAGTACCTGTTAACTGATAACAGGGCAATCACAGATATGGTGTTGGAGAGTATGTCCTCTCAAGTAGAACTGAAAACATATGTTTTTTCCACTAAGAGGGGTTATAAACCCATGGAATCAGCTACCTGCTGATGTCGTAAATGCCAAAATCTAACTAAAAATATAATTAATACTTCTGGAGGCCCCTTCAACAAGCCGCTGGCTTTCTGTCCTCGTCGAGGCCACTAGACAGTTAATGGTCCTTGGGTAATTTCAGTAAATGTATACAATATTTGTCAGCGCATCTTCTGAGTGTAACAAACTAGGTTTGTTGTAAGAATTATCCAGAATGTTTTATCTACAAGGGAGAATGGGAAGCTGGACCCACAGGTGGGTTGACCCGGGACCTGACCCCAGGGAATTCGCGGTGAAAATAATTGACGCCTTTGTTCACAAGTTTCGTATAATGAATCATCCCATAGTATTCACTTATTTAGAGAAATTAGCCTTCATTCATTTTGCATTCAAATTGTATTGTATAGTATTACTGTTTATAATATCAAGAGTATTCTAATTATTGAGTTAAGTCACCAACAGTGACGTCACGAGCCAGGACTACTCTTTATTGTGGAGTGACCTATCGGTCATAGGTCACGAAGTTCCATGTCCTCTATTTCTCAAAGGTCAAAGAGCCATTTTGTAATTGGAAATAGCTCTACCTTAAGATGCTTGGGTAATTTAACTTCAGTTAAAATAATTCAACCAATCTGGATCATTCAGTGCAAACAGAGGTTAATTGTTAAACTTAAGCCTTGCTAGTAACTTGGTAAAACTTAGACTATGCGGAAAGATACAATGCTCTGGTCTGGGTAGGACCAGACGAGCATAGGAAGGACAGTGTGGTTTGAGAAACAACTCGGGCAGGTAGCCTTCCATCTTCGGCCTTCAGACCAGCAGTCCACCGCTGGTCGTCTATAGAAGGGAAAAGTTTGCTCAGAGTTTTGTAGTATAGGGATAGTCAATTCATTGACTGACAGGGAGTGCTCCAATTATTTAGATTTTGCTTAATTTTAAATAAATTATTAGCTAGTAATTGGTCTTTTTATTAATATCCATGTGTGTGTTATATATATGTGAATTGGTCCTTGTCACGTGGTCCCCACGAGGCCGAGTTGAATTGGGCGCCGATTCTAACACCAAATCGGAATCCATCATTACCGTTGATTTTTAATTAATTACGCACTTAAGATCCAAAGTCATATGTTCCTAGTGGGGATCAAGCCCCAAAGTTATTGATTGGCATGATCGATCCAGACCTCGATCATTGTTCTGTGTTATTGGTCTGGTGGTGGTGGCGGAAAGGCGACCCTAAGGTTTTGCGAGAAGCCTAGTCCACGTCATACGAGTTGTAAAATCTCAAGTTGGTAAATCTTCTTGAGACCACGTGGCATGGGGTCGGCTAAAAGTAAAAGTTTTGGGGTCACTTGGTAGAGAACAAAAGTAAGAATACGGGTAGAGAGAGAGAGAGAGAATGGGGTAAAGAATCATTCGAACCCCCCCCCCCCCCCCCGTGTTACAATAGTGCAAAGTGGTGGTTTCAACAATTTTGATTGAAATTGTTGAAAGGCTCACGCGTCTAGCCATTCGGACACGTGCGTAGATGCTAGGGTGGACAGCCGCGGGCCAGGATTAGCAGTGCACCGCACAACTGTGCGTTTGAGTGGGGATTGGAGAATCTTGGGGTCATGCGGGCTGATATGATTAAGGTTTAGTTAGTAAGATTAGGCTGTTAAGATTTTTGGCTAAGGAGACCGCTCCGAATTGATTGGACTGGGTACCTTACTCGACCCATTGCAATTAATTCAGAGGTGTTGGGAGCCACCATACTCTCAACAGCAGTTCCTTGTGGGCTGTCTGGGCGGAGTTATCTGTGGGACGCTGGGAGATAGATCCGAGGGCGTTGTTAGACGACCCAAAACGCTAGAAAAAACGTAAAACAGTGAAGGGCGTTTAGGCTTCCGAGGGACGGACTAGTAACCTACCTAGCAACGATTCAACAACTAAGTGATCGCACACTTAGTGGAGATTGAGTCGCCTCTAGTCTTAATTGTTGCTGAAAGCTGCGTGTCGCTCTGTTAGAACCTAGATGGTCGAGACCCCTAGGCTAGGTGCGGTACGGCGAGCCAATAGGAGCAATTATAGGATTAAGTCGAGTGTATCTTTGAATTAAGTATAATTAAATTTATAAAGTAATTCCTTTTATTTGCGTGTTCTAGAGATTAACAATTTTTGATTCCCCTAAATTCAATACCCGGTTAAAATTTTTCCCAAGTGTTCAGTATTTTTCTTATTCATTAGGCTAAGTGCGTACATTAAGAACATAAGAACATAAGAACATAAGAACAAAGGTAACTGCAGAAGGCCTATTGGCCCATACGAGGCAGCTCCTATTCTATAACCACCCAATCCCACTCATATACTTGTCCAACCCGTGCTTGAAACAATCGAGGGACCCCACCTCCACAATGTTACGCGGCAATTGGTTCCACAAATCAACAACCCTGTTACTGAACCAGTATTTACCCAAGTCTTTCCTAAATCTAAACTTATCCAATTTATATCCATTGTTTCGTGTTCTGTCCTGTGTTGATACTTTTAATACCCTATTAATATCCCCCCGGTTATGTCCATTCATCCACTTGTAAACCTCTATCATGTCACCCCTAACTCTTCGCCTTTCCAGTGAATGCAACTTAAGCTTTGTTAATCTTTCTTCATATGAAAGATTTCTAATTTGGGGAATTAACTTAGTCATCCTACGCTGGACACGTTCAAGTGAATTTATATCCATTCTATAATATGGCGACCAAAACTGAACTGCATAATCTAAATGGGGCCTAACTAGAGCAAGATATAGCTTGAGAACCACACCAGGTGTCTTGTTACTAACGCTGCGATTAATAAATCCAAGTGTCCGATTTGCCTTATTACGAACATTTATGCATTGATCCTTTTGTTTTAAATTCTTACTAATCATAACTCCCAGATCCCTTTCGCAATCCGACTTCGCAATCACAACACCATCTAGCTCGTATCTTGTAACTCTATCATCATTACCTAACCTCAGAACTTTACATTTATCAGCATTAAACTGCATCTGCCAATCCTTTGACCATTTCAAAACCCTATCTAGATCAACTTGAAGTGATAGTGAGTCCTCCTCCGAATTAATTTCCCTACCGATTTTCGTATCATCGGCAAATTTGCAAATGTTGCTACTCAAACCTGAATCTAAATCATTTATATATATTATAAACAACAGAGGTCCCAGGACAGAGCCTTGAGGCACTCCACTTACAACATTTTCCCACTCTGACTTGATTCCATTTATACTAACTCTCTGTTTCCTTTGGTATAGCCATGCCCTAATCCAGCTTAATATAGCACCCCCAATACCATGAGACTCTATTTTTTTAATCAGTCTTTCATGTGGCACTGTATCAAAAGCTTTGCTAAAGTCAAGGTATACAACATCGCAATCCTTACCACTATCAACTGCCTCAACAATGCTAGAATAAAAAGATAACAAATTTGTTAAACATGAACGGCCATTTATAAAACCATGTTGCGACTCAATTATTAATTTATGTTTTTCAAGATGAAGACGAATTTTATTTGCTATTATAGATTCGAGTAACTTTCCCACAATAGACGTTAGGCTAATTGGTCGATAGTTTGACGCAAGTGATCTATCTCCTTTCTTAAAAACTGGTATCACATTAGCAACTTTCCAAAACTCTGGCACTCTGCCTGACTCTATTGATTTATTAAATATGTTTGACAGTGGGTCACAAAGCTCCTCTTTGCATTCTTTAAGCACCCTAGCAAACACTTCATCCGGCCCTGGGGATTTGTTTGGTTTGAGTTTTACTATTTGTTTAAGAACATCCTCCCTGGTAACTGCTAAACTCGTCAACCTGTCCTCGTCCCCACCCACATAGACTTGTTCGGCTGAAGGCATATTGTTAAGTTCCTCTTTAGTAAATACAGATACAAAATATTTATTAAAAATACTACTCATCTCTTCATCACTATCTGTTATTTGACCTGTCTCAGTTTTTAATGGACCTATCCTTTCCCTAGTCTTAGTACGATATAACTGAAAAAACCCTTTAGGATTTGTCTTTGCTTGCCCTGCTATGCGAACTTCATAGTTTCTTTTTGCTTTCCTTATCTCTTTTTTAACATTTCTAACCAGTTGTACGAATTCCTGTTCTAAAGTGACCTCCCCATTTTTAATCCTTTTGTACCAAGCTCTCTTTTTAACTATAAGGTTCTTCAAATTCTTTGTTATCCACTTTGGGTCATTAGTATACGATCTATTCAATTTGTATGGTATACTACGTTCCTGTGCTTTGTTTAGAATATTCTTAAATAAGTTATATATTGAATCCACATCGAAATCCCCATTTAAGTCACCTATCGCTGGGTTCATGTCTCGCTCCAAGACCGGCCCACACCCCATACCCAAGCCTTTCCAATCAATTTGACCCAAAAAATTTCTTAGGCTATTAAAATCAGCTTTTCGAAAATCTGGCACTTTAACAGAATTTTCTCCTACTGGTCTATTCCATTCTATGCTAAATCTGATTTCTTTGTGATCACTGCTCCCTAGCTCACTCCCTATTTCGATGTCATTAATTTGCGTTTCCCTGTTAGTTAACACTAAATCTAAAATATTATTTTCCCGTGTTGGTTCCTTAATGTGTTGCGTAAGAAAGCAATCGTCAATTAATTCTAGAAAATCTTCTGCTTCACTATTCCCTGTTTTGTTCAACCAGTTTATTCCGCTAAAATTAAAGTCACCCATGACATAAATACTGTTAGATCTAGATGCTCTAGATATTTCATCCCATAGATGCTTTGCTTCCATTCTGTCTAAATTTGGTGGCCTATATATTACTCCTATTATAATATTATTAGCTTTTTCGTTTAATTCAATCCAAATAGTTTCTGTGTGTGGCTCTGTTTTGATTCCCTCTTTGAGACTACATTTCAAATTGTCCCTAACATATATGGCTACTCCACCTCCTCGTCTAATATATCTATCTGTGTGAAATAGTTTAAATCCATATATTTGATATTCAGCTAATAGTTCTCTATTTTCTACATTCATCCACGTTTCGGTAAGTGCAATAATATCTATTTTTTCTGTGCAGACAAGAGCATTTAATTCGTTAATTTTATTTCTTAGACTTCTACTGTTAGTGTAATATACCCTAAGTGAATTGTTATTTTGCGGACCTTCTCTTTCCCTGATCGTTTTGCCAATTCCTTTCTCCCACAAACACATACTTTTATTACCTCCTTCCTCCAAATCAATTCCCATACCTCTATCTACTAACAGTTTAAACCCAAACAAACACCTCTAACCACTTCTTCTAGCGAGTTCGCAACAGCAACAACCCCAGCTCTCGATAGATGCACCCCATCACGAGCATACATTTCATTTCTTCCATAGAAGTGTTCCCAGTTGTCTATGAAAGATATTGCATTTGATTTGCAATATCTTTCCAGCCGGCAATTGACACCAAGTGCCCTCGATATCCATTCATTTCCCACTCCCTTTCTTGGAAGAATGCCACATATGATCGGGATTCCTCCCTTGCTCCTAACTAACTCTATGGCTGTTTTATACCTCTGAATCAGTTCCTCACTCCTGACTCGACCAACATCATTTCCTCCCACGCTAATGCAAATAATGGGATTGTTCCCATTACCAGCCATAATATCATTCATGTTGTTTATAATATCACCAATGCCAGCTCCGGGATAGCAAACCCTTAACCTGTTCCCCCTATCTCTAGCACAAAACGTTCTATCCAAATACCTTATCTGGGAATCTCCCACAACTAATGTTTGCTTAGGTACTTCCTTTACTTTCTGAGGGGCCTGCGCTTCCTTTCTCTTCGTTGCTTTCCCTTTTGCGCATTAAGCACATCGCATCTTCGTTGCATTAAGCTTTGCTATTCCCTATTATATTAGTCTAAGTCACAGGCGTTGTTTCTAGAGCGTAGTTAATCCTTTGGACTTAGGGCTATATGTAGGTCACTATAGTTAGTGAAGGAGTTTGTTAAGGGATAGTAATTTTCGTTGTAAATGTTTGAGAGAGCACGTGGAAATATTTCTAAGTATTTTGGGATAAGTTTTCGGCTAAGTCAACGTCGGAAAGTCGTTAACTGTAATTAATTTGTATTCGTGGGTCACGTGTATGATCTGGGTGTCATTAGGATTCCCCAGTCGATGCGGATGATATTATTCTAGTGGTTACCAGTAAGACGGTAAAATTGTGTTTTAGACAATTTTTTTGGGGGGAAACGTAGTTGGAAAATTTTCTAAGTCCAGCCTTGGGCTAGAATCGTACATTTTGGCGAAAATTCGAATTTTCATGTTTCGTGTATATTCTAGGGTCAGTATTACCCTCTAGTGCGCGCAAGGGACGTAATTCTGTTCTTAAGCATTAAACAGTGATAATTACATTTTTGCCGAATTTAGTTATTTGCGAGGAAATCGTGTTGTATTTTTGTCAGAGTCCAAGTGAGGTGAAAACCTCAGATTTTGACGAAAATTCGAATTCGTGAGTGTTGAAACCGCCCGAGGTGTCAGTATGGTCCTGCATACAGTGTCAGTATTAAATAACAGCGTATTTTTATCTGTGAACGAGAAATTCATTTTTGCGAATTAAGGGAGTTTTGCGATATTTGGGGTGATATTTTTTTTTTTGTTCGAGTACAGGAAAATTGTCAGTCCAACATTTGAGTAAAAACGCAGTTTTTTTTATAAACATTCAATTTTGGCAAACAAATATATGTCCTGGGTGTCTACATTGATCGCTAGAACGGTTTAGTAAAGTAAAACTAGTTATTTCCCTTTAGAATTAAAATTGTGATTTTTCAGTGTTTAAGCGAAAAAGCGCGGGACTTAGTTTTTTTTTCAGCGCAGCTGGTCCCGCTCCACCAGTCATCAGTGGTCACGCTGCTTACTTCAAGTGCGTTTAGTGTTAAAGTACAGTAAATATTCTTTATTTAATCCATCACGAGTGCTGCGCATTAGTTACTGTTATCATTTTAATTGTTTTATATAAATTAGATTCTTTAATTTTTTAACGTAAAGGACTTAGCTTTCAGTAATAGAACTGCGGGTTATTTCACGGTCAGACACGAGTGCGGGGCAGACGCTCATTCATTGGAGTCACATCAGCGATTCTCTTGATTAATCGTTGTATTTCCTATTTTGAGAGTTTCGTTGGTTTTCTCTTGGAAAAGAGTTGATTTTTTTTTAATTTTGTGTAAGATCATGGTTGTAGTGAGGCCGGGTCGAGGGTGTATTGAAGGGTAGTTACAAGAGACGTGGCACACCAGAAATCTCAGGAAATATTTAACCCAGACAGTGACCAGTCAGTAGGGACCAGTGGGAGTGGAAGTGTAGAGGACAGCACCTCTTCCAACACCACTGTGGACCGCTCAGGTAGCTCAGCTGACGTGACAGGTGGGGTCAGTGGGACTGAAGCGACGGGGTCACGGGTTCTGCATGGGACTGGGCAGGCAAGGGTATCTTTCCATTCCAGTAAAGATACGATTATTGACATGAGTGGGGAGTCTCGCGAGGATTCGTCCCAAGAGTGGGGGGAGCCGTCTTGGGTTCCCCCACAAATAACATCGAAGCCATACCAACAGGGCAGACAGGGAGCTGGACAGGGGGCGCCAGTTAGTACGGTAGGACGTCCCACTTCGCTCAGTAGAGAACATCACCAGCAACCTGTTCAACGGGAACAGGAACAGCCCCACCAACAGCAGGAACTACCCCACATAACACCAATACCACAACACCTAGGTACACCTCATCCGTCACTACAACAACCCCAACCCCACCTCCCATACCAACCCCATCCTCAATTCCCATACAACCCCATCCTCACTTCCTATACCAGCCCCAACCTCCATTCCTATACCCACCTTTCCCCCAACCCCAGGCCACCCCATATCCATTCCAACCCCAGGCCACCCTATATCCATTCCAACCCCAGACCACCCCATACCCCTTCCAACCCCAGGCCACCCCATACCCACCCCAACCCCAGGCCACCCACACTGTACCTGAACCCCAACCTCAATCCACACCCCAACCCGAGGCCACCCACACCATACCTCAACCCCAACCCAAGGCCACCCACACCATACCTCAACCCCAACCCGAGGCCACCCACACCATACCTCAACCCCAACCCAAGGCCACCCACACCATACCTCAACCCGAACCCCAACCTCAACCCAGTTCCCAACCCCAGGGCCCACCCACTGCCAGTAGCCCCGCGTCATACAAACCGGGAATTGTGAGTCTGATTCCCAAGTTGACTCTGCCAACACTCAGAGGTTGGGAGTTGCCGCTTATTAAGGTGGAACGCAACCGCCGAGTGGAAGACTGGCTTTGTGAGATTAGTTCGATGCTGGAGGCTGTCCCAGAGGATAGTTCGAAAATTACTCTTGCTATGGGGGCTTGCGTGGACGTAGCCGGTCCACTGGCGAGACTGACAGAGTTTCAGCACCTGACGACTTGGCCACAGTTTGTCCAAGCGATTAGGGACAGATTCAAGGAAAAGGTGTCAGAAGATGAGGCTCATTTTTATCTGCAGTCACTTAGGAAGGATGACCGCAGCACTGTCAAGGATTTTGGGACACTATTAAAGAGCAGGGTTGACGACCTCACTACGGAACTGGGGTTAGATTCGAGTCAGGCAGAGCGATTAGCTAAGCAATTGTTCTGCAAAACGTTACCTTCTGCTATGGAGCTATTTTTATTTGCGGAGGGAGCGTTTGTGAGTTATAAAGACCTAGTCCAATAGGCCGCCACAGCCTTAGACAGGCAGATGCGCGCGGAGACCCCGGGCACTCAGTTGTCGCCATACGTAGAGGCGTTAAGTAAAGGCGAGGGGGCCAAGCCGAGTAACTGTAGCGCGGGTTCATCAGGCGGGAAGCAGCCCACAGCAGCAAGTTCGAGCCACCCTGCACTGGGTACCAACAGGGATCCGCGGAGGTGTTACTCCTGCGGGAAGCGCGGGCATATACAGAGGAACTGTAAAGTCACTAGTACGAAAGCATGAAAGCAGGCTCCTAGTGATGGTAGGCCTACTTATGAGGTGAAAGTGGAAGGTGTAAGATTGACAGCTTTTGTTGATACAGGAAGCCAGGCAACGGTAATTAAAAAGTCAGCCTTCAGCAATTTCAAGTATGCACGTCTTAAACGTTGCGCAAAGACATTAACAGTGGTCAATGGGGAAAAGATTGAGATTGTAGGTCAAGATTCAGTTAATTTTGAGATTGATGGGGAATTGCAGCCTCACACATGTACGATCGTAGAGAACCTTGATTTTCCTGGTCACATCATAATGGGAACTGATTTTCTGTCGCGATTTGAGTATTCCTTGTCTGCTCAAAAAGGGGCTAGGAACTGCAGGTTGCAGTTGGGACAGACTTCCTACCAAGTGGAGATGATCGACCATCCCCCAGTTGTAGCTTCAATTAAGAGGAAGCAGAAATATAATGCGCACTATCCAAAATTGATTTTTAAGTCTCTTCCAGACACAGTTAAGAGGTCATGCGCATTGCATGCATTGACCAAACAGAGTTGCCCACCACATTCTGTTCAATTTATTAAAGTAGCCGTGGGACGTCACATACAACCAGGTACCACCCTTCAGGTGGCTGGGAGATGTGATAGCTTATTAAATCCTCATCACTTAATTGTAGTGCTCGATAAAGGTGCACTCATTCCAGTTGTCAATCTTTCACATAAGACTTTTCAGGGCAGGTGATAGGGTATCTCAGGGAACAATGGTGGTGGACACAGTAATCTTTCACCATGAGTCAGCTGAGACGCCAGCCGTCACTGCACAATATAGTGCATTGAACATGATAGATACTAAAACACCATCAAAAGTACAATATGAGACGAGAAATGTTGCACGGAATGTGGAAGAAGTAGAAAAATTAATATCAGCACTTGATTTGCAACATGTTACACAGGCGGATAGGAAGGCACTGAGAGGAGTTTTACGAAAATTCCCGAAATTATTTGCGACAGAGGATGACCAGATTGGTCTCCTTGATAAGATTGAGCACACCATTCCAACTGGTGATCATTTGTCTGTGTACACGAGACAGTGGAGGTTGCCGCAACAGGCAAAGAACGTTATCAGGGAGGAGTGCCAGAAAATGTTGAGACAGGGCGTAATAGAGCCTAGTACGTCACCGTGGCTCTCTCCTGTTGTGCTAGTTCGGAAACTGGACGGTAGTTATCGTTTCTGTGTTGACTACCGGAAGGTGAACGAAATAACTAAGGGTGATGTGTATCCGTTGCCCCGAATACAGGAGATAATAGATCAATTTGGTGCGGCTAAGTATTTCTCAACTCTTGACGCGAAATCGGCGTATTGGGCGATTCCGGTGGCAGAACAGGATAGGGAAAAAACAGCATTCTCGGATGGTAGGCACACTTATCAATTCCGTAGGATGCCGTTTGGTTCGAAGACAGCGCCTTCGTCGTTTCAGAGGGCCATCAACTTCATCCTTAGTCCGGTACTGGGTAGGCATTCTTTAGCGTACCTGGATGATGTTGTGATATATTCCAGGACGTTTGAGGAACACCTACGGGACTTGACTGAGACTTTGAAGTTGTTAGATCAGGCAGGTTTCAGGCTGAATGTTCAGAAGTGCACCCTGGCGGCTCAGAAATTCAAATTTCTGGGGTTCCAGGTGTGCCCAGACGGTATCCGACCTGACCCAGATTCTTGCCGCGCCATTGCTGACATGCCTACTCCAAGGACAGCAAAGGACGTGCGTAGGTTTTTGGGGGCGGCCGGATATTTTCGTCGTCATATTGAAGGTTTCGCTGGCATTTCAGCACCCCTGACTGATCTGACAAAGAAAAATGCGAAGTTTGTGTGGAAATCTGAGCATGACGAGGCCTATCGCAAACTGAAAGACCAACTAATCACGACACCGGTATTGGCTATTCCTGATTTTCAGAAAGAGTGGGAAGTGCACACTGACGCCAGCGGTATAGCTATTGGCGGGTGCTTAATTCAGCGAGATGCGGATAATTTACCCCATCCAGGAGCCTATTTCAGTAGGAAGGTCAAAAGACCTGAAGTTCGTTATTCAACTACGGATCGGGAGGCACTGGCAGGAGTAGAATCAGTTATTTCGAACCTTACCTATTTCAACGGCACTTTGTAATCTACACAGACCATCGAGCGTTAACACACATATTTAAAATGCGAACAAAATGCCCACGAATGTCACGCTGGTCTCACGAACTTTCGGCCCACTCATTCCAGATCTTGTACAAGCCTGTTCCAGCACATGTTGTGCCAGATACGCTAAGTAGAAACATAGCGGCAGTTCAAGTTAATGAAAATATTGAAACCATTCCATCATATAAAATGAGAGAATACCAGATGAGCGAGCCTAGATGGAAAGAAATTATTGAGTATTTAGAGGGAGGAAAATACCCGAAAAAGAAAAAGAATTTACCTATTCATGATTTTGAAATGAAATAGGGCGTCCTGTATTATGTTAATAGCCAGAATGATAGGGCAGTAAGTATTTCAACTAGTTATTCCGGACGCGTTGCGGTCATCAGCATTAAAGCTTGCGCATGCTTCAAAAATTGCAGGGCATCCGGGGGTCTTTAAAACCCACTTAAAGGCAGTCTCTATTTTATTTTCCAGGATTACTTTCTGAAGTAATCAATTTCGTGAAGTCGTGCAATCGTTGCCAGAGGAGGAAAGGTACCCTTAAGGTATAAGCCCCACTTCAGGAATTTCCTGAAATTCGTGAGCCTTTAGATCGTGTGGGGGCCGATTTGATTGATTTACATCACAGTCATTCAGGTAATAGATACGTGTTGGTACTAGTTGACCATTTGTCTAGGTACAGTACACTGGTTGCATTACCTCAGAAGGATTCTCGTACGGTTGCAGATGCATTCTTGCGTAGGTTCGTTACTGTATTCGGACCTCCTAAAGTTTTAGTCTCTGACCGGGGTCAAGAATTTAATGGGAATATATTTAAAGAAGTTTGCAAGATTTTAGAGACAACTTCGGCTTTTACAACAGCCTACCACTCACAAGCAAACGGAATGACGGAACGGACTAATCGTTCAGTCAAGGATATGCTTGCAATCCTTGCTGAACATGACGCAAACACCTGGGATGAACACCTACCCTATGTTCATTTAGCCTTGAATACTGCCATCCACCAATCAATTAACACCCAGTCACTTCATTTGTTTTCTGGTAATTCATGCAATTTCCCCTTAGGTCTGCTTAACCGTATGCAACATTATGGCTGCTTAACAGACATAATGTTGCATACGGGGAGGACTATCCTTTTAAGGTCTTTGGAAAAATGAGAAATGCATGGAATATTGCAGCTGAAGCATCCAAGAAGGCACGGAATCGGTATGCTCACTTTTATGACAAGAAAGTGCGCCCTCTTGAGTTGAAGGAAGGAAGCCTCGTATTGAGAGTGAATGAGGCTGCGTAGTATCTACAATCAGAGTAGGAAAGTAGCTCCGAGGTGGCGAGGGCCGTATAGAGTAATTAAAAGGGCGGGGCCGGTTAATCTTGTTATAAAAGGAGTATTCGAGGACCAGGTGGAAAGGACAATTCATGTAAATAAATTGAAACATTATCATGCTAGAGAGGAATTAGAACTGCCTTCAGCGGGTCTAGTTCCTGACTCAGCAGTGCTGACTCATGGCTTCACCGACGAGTCAGGGGACGAGGATGACCCTCTGTCATCGCTCACCAGTAGTCAGGTGCAGTCTCGCCACCCTATGGTGACGAGATCTCGCGCTATACAGTAAAGTAACTTCCTTGGTTAGTATAATTTAGTATTCATTAGATTTTCCTGTAAAGGCAATGAAGTGAACTATCTCTATACTTGACTCAGGTAGCAGCTTTTACCGTGCTCTGGGGTTCCACCTCCAACAAACCTAGAGTATATCTATGCTTCCGCTGTGTTGTGTCTGTCTGTTCCCAGGTCTGATTGGTACACCGACTACAGCCACATGTGAACCCTTGTCTGTAAAGACCGAGGGGGGGAGGCACGTTACACAAAGCCCTCCCCCACCAGACCCAGTAACCCATACATCAGTTACTTTGGGGATGAGTGACTATCCAAGAGTCACCCGGCCGACGCCTCATGTCACTAACGAGGTTGTCAGGGCCAGCGAGCTGTCCACATTTAGCCATACCATACAACGCCGGGGTAGCTGTCTCGAGATCACCACTACCCACCTGCTGCGTCATTAAGACTGCAGCCATTCCAGCAGTGTTGGAGGAGAGGTCAAGAAATGGAATGCACGTAGCAGTACTCAAGAATTTCGCCGGAAGATTAATGATTACGTCATCTGAAGCAACAAGAAAGTGGAACTAAGGCGGTCACAGGTGGAAGGCACGGTTTCCCTACAGAGTACCGGGACTCGCCAATAGAAGGTCACAAAATTGTCTCCTTTGGCCTAAAGTCGGCGGTACGAGGGTTTACACAGTTGGTGTTTACGGCCTAGTAACCTGGTGACATCAAGAAACGCCTGATATGTCGTGAGCAATGATGGAAGACGAGATTCACCTGTTCTGCAAACAAGCAACCCGCCTCTACGATCCTCTGTCACCACTCCTGCTACGAGACACTGTTGGTACATCCAGTCATGCTCTGCTGTGGTCATCTGCGACGTCAAGTTTAACATCAAGACTGCCGTGTGAACTGTGATTGATATGAAGGTGTGTGGACTGTCGAGAGCAAGATCAATGGCCGAAGTAACAGTATTCTACAGCTGTCACTTGGCACTCAGCTCTACTACACTCTGTCGTCATTCTGTCCGGATGGGAGTACAAGAGGAACAGGTATCGATGTCTACACATGGGAAGAAGCAAGATCGACTTCAATTGACATCGTCAGCGACTACATTCAGCGTCCAGCAGCATCGATTTCTTTTTTCTCGATTACTCAATATGAACAATTGATACAGACGATAAAGTTGGCTCTGAACATCTGTATAAAGAATATCTGGACACTTTTGTTTAAATGTTGAAAAATGGATTTAAAATATAAAATAATTATTCTGGTATAATGATATATGGAAATTCTACTCTATAAATTGTTCAGTAATCAAAATCGAAGCCCCTGTGTAATTGTCTCAGCCCAGAACAAACGGTTATGGAAAATTATGTTGTGTGCTATTTTTTTCAGAATGTTTGAACACAGGAGAGGCGGACCAATATAAACATTGACACTTCTAGTGAGTGAGGACACTTGGCTGTACAGTCAGCTGAAACCTGTGATATAGTATAGGAATTTTTTTTTATATTTTTAGATACATGTAATAAATGTTAGGTGTGTTCCTTAGCATGTCAAGGTTGACATTGATGGGGGAGTAGATAGTACACGGATGTGAACTTGATAGTTCAGTAGTACGCTCCCGGATGACTGGAAGTTCAGTCTGAAGATATAACTTTTATGTTTTATGGCGGAGCACGGTGTGGCCGGCTCTAGAGGACGCATGAACTTGGCTAGTGAAGAGCCAAGAGATTTTAATAGCTTGTCTTTGATGTTAGAGTAGGGACATGTTATTTAGCTATGTCAGTAAGAGTAGGATGTATGGTTCCTGATGTCGGAGGTTTGCTGTCAGTTGAAAGCTGGGAAATTTATGAATTTGAACATGTTTATTATGATGGTGTTGGACACTCTAATAATTGTCAAATTTTCTTAGTTAGGTTAGCTTTTGTTTGTGGCATGAGTTGAATTGTGGATTTGGATAAGAAACCTCGTTATTTTTAACAAATTAACAAAGTTTACTAAGTGCTTGTGCAGGGGGGGGGGGGGTTTAACAAAATAGGTTTGTTGTAAGAATTATCCAGAATGTTTTATCTACAAGGGAGAATGGGAAGCTGGACCCACAGGTGGGTTGACCCGGGACCTGACCCCAGGGAATTCGCGGTGAAAATAATTGACTCCTTTGTTCACAAGTTTCGTATAATGAATCATCCCATAGTATTCACTTATTTAGAGAAATTAGCCTTCATTTATTTTGCATTCAAATTGTATTGTATAGTATTACTGTTTATAATATCAAGAGTATTCTAATTATTGAGTTAAGTCACCATCAGTGACGTCACGAGCCAGGACTACTCTTTATTGTGGAGTGACCTGGCGAAGTTCACGAAGTTGCATGTCCTCTATTTCTCAAAGGTCAAAGAGCCATTTTGTAATTGGAAATAGCTCTTCCTTAAGATGCTTGGGTAATTTAACTTCAGTTAAAATAATTCAACCAATCTGGATCATTCAGTTCAAACAGAGGTTAATTGTTAAACTTAAGCCTTGCTAGTAACTTGGTAAAACTTAGACTATGCGGAAAGATACAATGCTCTGGTCTGGGTAGGACCAGACGAGCATAGGGAGGACAGTGTGGTTTGAGAAACAACTCGGGCAGGTAGCCTTCCATCTTCGGCCTTCAGACCAGCAGTCCACCGCTGGTCGTCTATAGAAGGGAAAAGTTTGCTCAGAGTTTTGTAGTATAGGGATAGTCAATTCATTGACTGACAGGGAGTGCTCCAATTATTTAGATTTTGCTTAATTTTGAATAAATTAATTAGCTAGTAATTGATCTTTTTATTAATTTCCATGTGTGTGTTATATATATGTGAATTGGTCATTGAACACGTGGTCCCCACGAGGCTGAGTTGAATTGGGCGCCGATTCTAACACCAAATCGGAATTCATCATTACCGTTGATTTTTAATTAATTCCACACTTAAGATCCAAAGTCAAAGTCATGTTCCTAGTGGGGATCAAGCCCCAAAGTTATTGATTGGCATGATCGATCCAGACCTCGATCATTGTTCCGTGTTATTGGTCTGGTGGTGGTGGCGGAAAGGCGACCCTAAGGTTTTGCTAGAAGCCTAGTCCACGTCATACGAGTTGTAAAATCTCAAGTCGGTAAATCGTCTTGAGACCACGTGGCGTGAGGTCGGCTAAAAGTAAAAGTTTTGGGGTCCCTTGGTAGAGAACAAAAGTAGGAATACGGGTAGAGGGAGAGTAAAGGGGGTAAAGAATCATTCTAGAACCCCCCCCCCCCCCGTGTTACATGAGCAACAAGGACAGCTACACAGTATCTCTTAGAATTACGTATGTAAACAACTAATTGTCACGGGGGGGGGGGGGGCCGGGGCTCTGCTAGCACTCAGCTGCTAGGGGCTCAAAAGGCCGAATACTCAGCCCCTCTGACTCCCGGGATTCACCGGAGTCTCCTTGGTCACACAGGAGAGGACCAACAATGCCCACCTCCGCAGGTCTTTGCTTCCACCACAAAAGGGGTGCCACTGATTCACCCTGGAAGCCCTTCAGTCAAACACGGGGAAACTGCTGTTAACAGTTCCGGCCTAGACCCGTGGAGGAGTGAAGGAAGACTCAGGCTTACCTTATAATCATAACCTCCCTGAGTCTTGCCTGCCAGACAAAAAAAGGTTGCAGGAACTCCTTTCCCGCCTGTCTTCTCTATCTTCTTCTTAACAAGGTCGCCAGCTGGGTTATTATATCTGCACCCCAGCAATGCAGTTCAGTGGGTGTATCATATATTGTTTGTAGCCAGAAGATTGCTACTCCCATAGATCTGCTACTAGACTGTTGGCCCAGGGTTCTCTCCCAGGAAGGTCTGTGTGGCTTTACATCTCTATAGCCACTACGTTAATAGTTGCCACCATTCAGGCACTGATACTGATCGTATGGCTAAGGGTACACTTTTATGTAAGTCTGTGCTGTCTTTACCACTCTCCAGGCAATAAGAACTTCTATAGAGAACGTAGTGTTCCCTAGGTGGTACTATGATAACTTTCGTGCATGCTCATAGAGAAATATTTTAATGGAGGCACACTTAAACACAGTGATAAAATGTGTGAATTTACTGACGGAAATTACATGAACACACATACAATCACAAGTAATACATGAATATGGAAATAAGGATAATAAGTCTGGAGATCGTCAGCCTCTTCTTCCACGACCTCCAACACTCCTTCAACTGGGCAGAAAGACAGGAGTCCCACACTCTCTCACAGGAGGGCCTCTTCACCACGTCGGCGCCTCTTCTTCACTGTCCTGCCATCCATACACACTGTCCCCTCTGACAGTCCTGGACACAAGCTGCCTTGCAGCCTATTCTACTACTAAAGTATTAATGTCCTGTTGCCACATACATAAGTAACTATTGTGGCCTAACTAACCTACTCACACAAGGGGTAATGGGAGGGAAGATGATCTACCTTACATTCCTGGCTCACGACGCCTGTCCCTCGATGGTGTGAGGTTCCCACGCTTCCTGAGTCGATTCTCGACGATCCAGGAACGTTCCACAGGTCCTCAGGTGTCGTGGAGCCTTCGCGTCGTCGCCGTTCCAATCCCTGAGATTCAGCTACCCCAATCCTGGTTCATCGATAGGCGCTGAGCTAATCACTATTTTCCCACACTCGCCCCTTCCACAAGGCGTTGCTCCTTGTCCTAGGCACGGTGTCGTCCTTCCAAAACCCTCAGTGGATGTGACCCGGTCACAGCTAGGCTTGCCCGCCACACCTTTTCAGACCCACAACGTCCAGCGTCGTCGCCGAATATTTTCCAAGTTTGGCCCTCTTTCGCTCAATAACTTGGTTCCTTTTTGCTTCCCAGAAGCGCGGGGTCTCCAATATATCCGATGGGCTGCGATAGCCTGCACTAATCCACTAAGAAAGGCTTGTAGAGCCTCTAATCCTTGAGAGCTGACCGAGGTGCGTCCTGTCGCTTCCAAGGTCAGGTCAACTCTGAGTTGGCGCCGCCCGGGGCACTCGGTGACGTCACGGCGGGCCCTGATTGGTCGCCCGCGACCTAAGTCGGCCAATCCGCGATCGGCTGGTGTCCCTTCCAAAAGGTCATATCTGATTTAGGGGATACTCTTTCATTTTATATCAGGGCGCCAATTTCCCCTTATTTACAACTTATAATGTAACGTTCTCCCTTAACTGGCAGCCGGTCTGGTCGCCACATATATCATTAGACTCCCTGAACCTCAGAGAATCAGTAGGGAGAGCTGATATGACTCTTAAAGCAGGCAAACGAAAGAGATAGGAGAGGGCACCGTAACATAATGTAACCTTATAAGGGCAGCCCTTTAACAAGCCGCTGTCTTTCTGTCCTCGTCAAGGCCACTAGACAGTTAGTGATCCTTGGGTAATTTCAGTAAATGTATACAGTATTTGTCAGCGCATCTTCTGAGCAACAAGGACAGCTACACAGTATCTCTTAGAATTACGTAGGTAAACAACTAATGTAACCTTATAAGTGCAGCCCTTAACCTTTAGAACAGGTTAAGGGTTTGCTATCCGGGAGCTGGTATTGGTGATATTGTTGGAAACATGAAAGATATTATGACGGGAAATGGGAACAAACCCATTATTTGTATTAGTGCAGGGGGTAATGATGTTGGGCGAGTTAGGAGTGAGGAACTAATAAAGAGATTCAAGACAGCAATAGAATTAGTTAGGAGCAAGGGGAGGAATCTCGATCATATGAGGCATTCTTCCAAGAAAGGGAGTGGGAAATGAATGGATGTCGAGGGCACTTGGTGTCAATTGCCGGCTGGAAAGATATTGCAAATCTAATGCAATATCTTTCATAGGCAACTGGGAACACTTCTGTAACGTACGTTTATGTTACGTTGTTGGGTTGATTAGATACACAGTGTTTAGTGAGTTTCATATTTATTTAGTAGTCCTGTATACAGCAGTGTCGTAGACGTTGAGACGAAGCCTGGAGCAGAGCAGAGCGCTGAGTGAGGCCGGAGTCGTGGAGCTCTATGTGCGAGAGCGTTGTAGCTGGATGAGGTCGTAGTCTGCTGCCTGCTCTGTGTCGAAGCTGTAGCGTCTTGGGTCGATTAGAACTGTCCACGCCGAGTACTACATTCTTGACTGGAGATTGTACTGTCCGCTATTCGATTGATGAAGATTGATGAAGATTAAGCCACCCAAGAGGTGGCACGGGCATGAATAGCCCGTAAGTGGTGGCCCTCTCGAGCCATTACCAGTATCAAAAGATGATACTGGAGATCTGTGGAGGCGCAACTGCACCCTGCGTGACGGGAGATGTCTCCCGGACCAAGTGGTGACCAAATGGTGGTCCGCTATTCATCAACTCGGTTGCTTATTTGGTGACTACACCTCAGCTCCCTCCAACAAGATGAGAAGAGTATTACCTGTAATTGGGGAAAGGATTGTAGCTTCTGTAATTAGTGCAAATTAGTTATGCTATTATGATAATGAGATAATGGAGCGAGCATAAGATCTACTCGCTACAGGACTCCCCCTGCCTGTGAAAGAAAGAAAAGCAATACAACAAAAAATACGAGGCTACTGTTTCCTGGGTCGCTGTGGAACATGTAGTCCGATACCAAAAGATGCAGGCCGTGTGTGGACAAGCTCGGTGTAGCAGGAGAGAAGAATGTGCACGATTGTTGCGTCCTTGGGTCGCTGGGCCAGCCTCCCAGCCTCCTGGGAGGCTGGGAGTGACAGGAGGAAGGGAGTGGCTGGGAGGCAGGGAGTGGCTGGGAGGCCGGGAGTGGCTGGGAGGCCGGGAGTGGCTGGAAGGTAGGGAGTGGCTGAGAGGCTGGGAGGCAGATCGGGGCTGGGAGGCTGGGAGGGACTGGAGGCAGAGTGGCTGGGAGGCAGGGAGTGGCTGGGAGTCAGAGAGTGGCTGGGAGCGAGGGAGTGGCTGAGAGGCAGGGAGAGGCTGGGAGGGAGGTAGTGGCTGGGAGGTAAGAAGTGACTGAGAGGCTGGGAGACAGGGAGGGGTTGGGAGGCAAGGAGTTCCTGGAAGGTAGGAAGTGGCAGGGAGGCAGGGAGAGGCTGGGAGGCAGGGAGGGGCTGGGAGGCAGGGAGTGTCTGGGAGGTAGGGAGTGGCTGAGAGGCTGGGAGAGGCTGGGAGGCAGGGAGGGGCTGGGAGGCAGGGAGTGTCTGGGAGGTAGGGAGTGGCTGAGAGGCTGGGAGAGGCTGGGAGGCAGAGAGGGGCTGGGAGGCTGGGAGTGATTTGAGGCAAGGAGTGTCTGGGAAGCAGGGAGTGGCTGGGAGGCAGGTAGTGGCTGGGAGGTAGGGAGTAGTTGAGAGGCAGGGAGAGGCTGGGAGTGACTGCAGGCAGTACTGACTAGGAGGCAGGGAGTGGCTGGGAGGCAGGGAGTTGTTGAGAGCCAGGGAGTTGCTGGGAGGCAGGGAGTGGCTGGGAGGTAGGAAGTGGCCGAGAGGTAAGGAGTGGCTGGGAGGCAGGGAGTGGCAGGGAGGCAGGGAGTGGCTTGGAGGCAGGGAGGGACTGAGAGCCAGGGTGTGGCTGGGAGGTAGGAAGATGCTGGGAGGCAGGGAGTGGCAGGGAGGCAGGGAGAGGCTGGGAGGCAGAAAGGGGCTGGGAGACTTGGAGTGACTGGAGGCAGAGAGTGACTGGGAGGCAGGGTGTGGCTGGGAGTCAGGGAGTGGCTGGGAGGTAGGGAGTGGCTGAGTGGCAAGAAGTGGCTGGGAGGCAAGGAGTGGCTGGAAGGTTGGAAGTGGCTGGGAGGCAGGGAGTGGCAGGCAGGCAGGGAGTGGCTGGGAGGTAGGGAGTGGCTGAGAGGCAGGGAGAGGCTGGGAGGCAGAGAGGGGCTGAGAGGCTGGGATTGACTGGAGGCAGAGAGTGGCTGGGAGGCAGGGAGTGGCTTGGAGTCAGGGAGTGGCTGGGAGGTAGGGAGTGGCTGAGAGGCAGGGAGAGGCTGGGAGGCAGGGAGTGGCTTGGAGGCAGGTAGTGGCTGGGAGGGAAGGAGTGGCTGAGAAGCTGGGAGAGGCTGGGAGACAGGGAGGGGCTAGGAGGCTGAAAGTGACTGCAGGCAGGGAGTGGCTGGGAGGCAGGGAGTGGTCGGGAGGCAGGGAGAGGCTGAGAAGCTGGTAGAGGCTGTGAGGCAGAGAGGGGCTGGGAGGCTGGGAGTGACTTGAGGCAGGGAGTGGCTGGGAAGCAGGGAGTGGTCGGGAGGCAGGTAGTGGCTGGGAGGAAGGGAGTGGCTGAGAGGCAGGGAGAGGCTGGGAGGCAGGGAGTTGTTGAGAGCCAGGGAGTGGCTGGGAGGCAAGGAGTGGCTGGGAGGCATGCAGTGGCTGGGAGGCAGGGAGCGGCAGGGAGTGGCTGGGAGGCAGGGAGTGGCTGAGAGCCAGGGAGTGGCTGGGAGGCATGCAGTGGCTGGGAGGCAGGGAGCGGCAGGGAGTGGCTGGGAGGCAGGGAGTGGCTGAGAGCCAGGGAGTGGCTGGGAGGCAAGGAGTGGCTGGGAGGCAAAGAGTGACTGGGAGGCAGGAAGTGGCTGGGAGGCAGGAAGTGGCAGGGAGGCAGGGAGGGGCTGGGAGTGACAGGAGGAAGAGAGTGACTGGGAGGCAGGGAGTGGCTGGGAGGCAGGGAGTAGCTGGAGTCAGGGAGTGGCTGGGAGCGAGGGAGTGGCTGAGAGGCAGGGAGGGGCTTGGAGGAAGGGAGTGGCTGGGAGGCAGGTAGTGGCTGGGAGGTAAGGAGTGACTCAGAGACAGGGAGGGGTTGGGAGGCAGGGAGTGGCTGGAAGGTAGGAAGTGGCTGGGAGGCAGGGAGTGGCAGGGAGGCAGGGAGAGGCTGGGAGGCAGGGAGAGGCTGGGAGGCAGGGAGTGGCTGGGAAGTAGGGAGTGGCTGATAGGCTGGGAGAGGCTGGGAGGCAGAGAGGGGCTGGGAGGCTGGGAGTGACTTGAGGCAAGGAGTGGCTGGGAAGCAGGGAGTGACTGGGAGGTAGGTAGTGGCTGGGAGGTAGGGAGTGGCTGAGAGGCAGGGAGAGGCTGGGAGACAGGGAGGGGCTTTAAGGCTGGGAGTGA
The DNA here is from genome assembly GCF_040958095.1 of Procambarus clarkii. Taxonomy (NCBI): domain Eukaryota; kingdom Metazoa; phylum Arthropoda; class Malacostraca; order Decapoda; family Cambaridae; genus Procambarus; species Procambarus clarkii. The sequence continues at coordinate 11,284,486 of NC_091170.1, forward strand.
CTGCAGGCAGGTAGTGGCTGGGAGGCAGGGAGTGGCTGTGAGGCAGGGAGTTGTTGAGAGCCAGGGAGTGACTGGGAGGCAGGGAGTGACTGAGAGCCAGGGAGTGGCTGAGAGCCAGGGAGTGGCTGGTAGGCAGGGAGGGGCTGGGAGGTAGGGAGTGGCTGGGAGGCAAAAAGTGGCTGAGAGGCAAAAAGTGGCTGGGAGCCAGAGAGGGGCTGGGAGGCAATTAGTGGCTGGGAGCCAGGGAGTGGCTGAGAGCCTGGGAGTGGGTGGGAGGTAGGTAGTGGCTGAGGTAGGGAGTGGCTGGGAGGCAGGGAGTGGCTGAAAGGCAAGAAGTGGCTGGGAGCCAGAGAGGGGCTGGGAGGCAATTAGTGGCTGGGAGCCAGGGAGTGGCTGAGAGCCTGGGAGTGGGTGGGAGGTAGGGTGAGGCTGGGAGGCAGGGAGAGGCTGAGAGGAAGGGAATGGCTGGGAGGGGAAGAGTGACTGAGTGTGTGTGTATTTTAACTATATGTGTCTGCAGAATCGAGATATTAACTCTTGGTCCCAGCCTCTCTATCCAATCTATTTTTTCTCTTATATCTACTACATATATTTCTCTTAACACACGCACATGCATCCCCGGGAAGCAGCCCGTACTAGCTGTCTAACTCCCAGGTACTCATTTACTTCTAGGTGAACAGTTGCATCAGGGTGAAATAAACTTCCAGTTTCTTTCCGTCTTCACCGGGAATTCAACCCGGGCCATTAAGACTACGACCCCCAAGTGCTGTCCACTGTGTGTACTTGCCTATTTGTGCTTGCGGGGGTTGAGGTCTGGCTGTTTAGTCCAAGTGTGTGTGTGTAATTACCTAAGTGTAGTTACAGGATGAGAGCTACGTGAGTTGCGTGGTGACCACCGGCCAGGTCGGACGCTCCTGATGTCTCTCCGCACTGGCTAGTGTTTACGTTGGGTGATTGCTTGTTTGCCGTGCTGGTGGTGGTTTGCCACTGATAGGGTGACGTTTGCCTTAGCCATGAGGTCGTCTCGCCCTCCAGTGCAAAGGACATTGTCGGCTGGTCTAGCGTTTACGGTGCCGGTGGACCATCCATTGGTTGGTGTCGCCTTGGTGGACGTGCTTCATGTGCAGCTGTCGGACCTGGTGGGCGTCCAGCTGCTTCAGGGCCACCGTGCTGTGGTCAAGTTCCGCCTTCAGGCTGCCTTTCAGGCGTTTCTCGAGCGGTGTGAGGGGCGTGTTTACCCTCTCCCAGATACTGCTGGCTCCGTTAAGGTAGTGAATCTTAGTGTCACCTTGACGTCTGTGGCGGTGCATGGTGCCCCCTTCGAATTTCAGGACGACTTTTTAACCTCCTGTTTTGAGCGATTTGGGACAGTGATAAGTGTTTGTTGGAACAAGGTCGTTGCCGGGCACTGTGTTGGTATGCTTGACAGCTCCCGCACCCTGACAATGTCGCTGAAGTGTAGTGTACCGTCGTCGATGTCCGTGTTGGGTTACACGCTCCGCTGCTTGTACCAGGGTCAACCGCGCACCTGTTATCGGTGTGGTCACGAGGGTCCTCTGGCTGCGGCGTGCGACGTGGGAGCAACTGGTCGGGTGCATGTTTTTCGTGCGGAGGATTTCCCGCCCTTGTTACGTTCGGACGGTTCTGAGGACGGAGTAGGTGCTGTGCCTGAGGCGCCTGATTGCCTGTCTGCTACGCCTGTTGAGGCGAGTTCTACGGCCTGTGCGACACGTCTGGTGACTGCTGTGGCCCCTGGGGTTGTTGAGCTGGTGTGTGTGGGTGTCGGGCCGTCGCCTGAGCTGCGTGTAGTGCAGGATGTCCCGGTGGAGGTCCATGTCCCGCCCCCGCCTGTGGATGTGATACCGGCTCCCGGGAACGCGGGTTCTGCTGTTTTAGAGGGGGTGCTTCGGCAGGGGGTGGTGCCTGCCGTGCCTGTGTGTGTTGGTGATTGTAGTTCTGCTCTTTCCATCCCTTTGCAGAAGCGTGCGCGTCGGTGTTCTGAGGCTGTTTCCCTGGATGATGTGGACAGTGTGGGTGATGTGGCCTCTGTGGACTCTTCGGACAGTTCAGGTTGCCTGTGTGGATGTAAAGATGGTGGCCGTGCCTGCGGCGGGGCCTGCTGGGTGTGGTGTGGTGCGGCCTGTCTGGAAGCGTTCGCGGCGGGCTCGGAGTGTGTCTCCCCTTCGTGGTGTGCCTTGGGAGGAGGTGGGGGAGTATGGTGATCTAGCGCCCCCCGCCGAGGATGATGGTGCTGTGAGGGGCTCCGAAGTTGCTACCTGTGCCTCTCCTCCTGCGTCTCCTGCTGTTGGATCTCCTTAGTGGGGGGGGGGGGGGGTTGTCCGTGATGATCGGGACCTCATCGTGATGTTGCGGAAAGATGTGCGCCGGGGGGCCTCGGCTCCTGTGCCCGGTGGTGGGGTCGGTGCCACGCCTGCATCCCCTGCTGTATCCCCTCCTTCCTTGCTCCGGTCTGGGGATTGCCTAGTCCCATCTGCTGGGGTCGTGCCCTGTGAGGGTCCGGAGTTGGGCCCTTATCGGGATGCCCGGGTGCTTCCGATCCCGTGGTGCTCGTCCACTGTCTGGGTGACGTGGGTGAAGGAGTTTGTGTATAGGGTGCCAGATAGATGTCTCAGCCGAGGGCGCCGCCTGGTGGCCGGCTGCCCGCTAACCTGCGGGTGATTTGGGAAGCGTACTGCTTGCGCTTTCCAATACACAAGTTTCCGGAGAAGTATTAGTTCCCGTCTTGCGCACGCTGCTAAGCCGTGCATGGTTTAGCTGCCACCGTGACCACGACGCCCCGCCCCCCTGGTGCGGGGTGTCTCCCTCTAACGTTCGCCTCTGTTTTCGTCGCCACTCCTCTCTCTACGGCCCATCACATCTACCTCTTTTGACTTTCTTCTCCTGACCGTCAACGCGTCTCCTTACATCTGTCCTGGTGCAGTCATCGGGAGGGTTAACCCTTCATGCAAACTGCACCTATTCTCAAGAAGAAGAAGAGAGCTACGTTCGTGGTGTCCAGTCTTCCCAGCATTCTTTGTCGTATTGTAACAAGAGAGCAGTACATAGTACTACAACATGAATATCATAACTGCATGAACAAGCCACGTGGAGCATGAACAACCCACAGGCACGGCGCCAGTCAGGCGGCACCAGACAATGGAAAAGTTACATACATCTCGGTACAAGTTAACCATGGGGACAGGTCAAGGGTCACAGAGTCACGTGGTGGTCAGAGTTGATGCCGTCATGATAATCTACAGGGATTAACCCTCCACATCAAATGCAAACCCTCATGTTCAGCTGGGGAGCAGGAAATCATGGAAGGGGAACAGTAGAGTGGGTGAAGCCCAGTAGGACGGTGTGAGTGAACTCCGGGAGAGAACATCATTTCCAGGAGAATTGTGGAACATCATACGAGTAAGTACGGTCCTCTTGAAGTAAAAGCACTTCATTCAGTACTCTTTCCTCTGGTAGGGAATATAGTTAGGATAGTGTCTTTTAATTATACAAAATAAAGTCATATATTGTCAAGTGTTATTAAATGTGTATTTAATGGTTCCTTGTCTTAGTGGTATTGGGTTTACCGTCCCATTTGCCCTAGTGACCAGTACTCCTCCCTCCGTACCTTGTTGAGGTGTTAGTATTGGGGGGGGGGGAGGGTGTCCTGCCTTATTCTTGTGTACTTTACAGTTCCCAAGTGGTCAGGATTATTCGAGTGACAGGTCAGGATCCTTGTACCGTCGAGTGTTCCTTACACCTGTCCTGGTAGGAGTTTACAGTCTACCAGTTCTACGAATCTCACTCCAGTCCCCTGTCTTGTAACTCAGGGTGGTGGCAGCGTTACTTGGTAACTCATACGAAGGTTGTGACTACTAATATATCTATCCCATTTTCCCTCACTAGTTTCTCACTATCCCTCACTCGCTCTCGTTTCTCGCTCTCTCTGCTCCTCTCTCTCTCTGCTCCTCTCTCTCTGCTCCTCTCTCTCTCTCTCTGCTCCTCTCTCTCTCTCTCTGCTCTCTCTCTCTCTCTCTGCTCCTCTCTCTCTCTCTCTCTCTCTCTGCTCCTCTCTCTCTCTCTCTCTCTCTGCTTCTCTCTGCTCCTCTCTCTCTGCTTCTCTCTCTCTCTCTCTCTCTCTCTCTCTCTCTCTCTCTCTCTCTCTCTCTCTCTCTCTCTCTCTCTCTCTCTCTCTCTCTCTCTCTCTCTCTCTCTCTCTCTCTCTCTCTCTCTCTCTCTCTCTCTCTCTCTCTCTCTCTCTCTCTCTCTCTCTCTCTCTCTCTCTCTCTCTCTCTCTCTCTCTCTCTCTCTCTCTCTCTCTCTCTCTCTCTCTTGCTTACTGGTTTACGTCCTCATATGACAGCCCGAGTGGTAACATCTTACATGATCGGTAGAGCATCCATTATTACTATAGAAGGAGCGGAGATTACACGGTTATTTTAGTGATAGTAGCGGGTTGCGCGTGGCTTAGCGGTGGTGAACATTGTTTTACAGTGTTCAGTCTCACGCGTCTTGTGCCGTTCGGTGTAGCTATTAAGTAGTTTTAAGTGGTGGTTCTGTTCATATTGTCGTGATTGACTGATTTACTCCAATTGAACGCGATAATCTGAGTTGTACTGGTATTGTACAGCATGCTAGTGGGGACTAGTATGTTAGTTTAACTCACGCCTAGGGACGCCTGGCGTTTGAAGTCTGGTCACTGTGTGTGGCAACAAGTTTTGAGCTGTGGACCCGCGAGAGTAGTGAGGGAAACAGTTCTGGGTCACGTGATGTGGCTGTAGGTTTAAGGCGTAAGAGTAACCATTAATTAAGCTCATACAAGCAGGAATTACAGTTTGCCCGATAGGAAGTACAAATTGTTTCTATCAGTGAATTATTGTTAATTAAATAGTGAGCGTGAAAGTGTGTACTGGTATTACGTATGAGTAATTGTCTCAACACGGTGAAGGTAATATCAATTATTATCGGTCAAAAGAGTAAGCAGATTGGAAACTAATTATGCTTTTTTTTCGTTTAGAAGTCACATTGAAATTACCATCCTTGTTAAGTAAATGGGCTATTTATAACGACGTTGTGAGTTTTTTGTCTTGTTTTCAGTGGGTTATTGTTAGTTCCAAAGATTTTTTCGTTTTTTTCAACGATTTTGGGTCAGCGCTAGTCCTGTCACCTAGTCGTTCAGAATAGTTTAATAGCATCATGAGTTCACATAGGACGTTAAGGAGTCAGGGAGGGGTTAGCCAACGAGACCCTCCAACAGTATGGTTTTCAGAGGATCAGGCTGACGCTGCAAGGGAGGAATTAGCCATGACACTGTATAATCCCTCTAATGTAGTGGAAGTCGAAATGTAGAGACAGAGACAGGCAATCCAAGTGGATAGCACGGTTCAGGAGTCAGGTGACAATCCACAAGGTGCAGGTGATGGGGTCACATCAGGTCACACGTTGGGTAGCCTTCCCTTGTCCACCCCTGATACTCAGCAGCCTAATGACAGCAACCCTCCCCTACTTCCCCGCAGACCGCCCCCCCAACCCTACAACACCCCAGGGGACACGGCAGCCTGCAGCTTCCCCACATACCCCTCCTCCCCAATCACCCCCCTCCCACCTTACCCATCAGAAATTAGGAAGCGCCTCTCTGAATCCCTGTATGTGAACCTTCCGGCATGGCGCGTTCATACTCCTACCCAGGAGTCCACCCAGGGGTCAACTCGGGTAACTATCTCCACCAATACCACCCCATCTCTTCCCCCTCGCAAACCTAACCTTGGTCAGACCACCAAACCCCCATCTAGCATCCTATGCCTTGCTCAGAGCCAACCCCTAGAATCTCCTGCCTCGCACCAACAATATCCTACCCAACCCTACTCCCCCACCTGACCAGCACTATAACCCTACCTTAAACCAACCCTTCCCTGCCCATTACCAGCCCTTTCCTAACCATTGCCAACATCAACACTCCATGCCCCCTGCGTCTCATGGTATGCGGGAGCCCCCATTTTCATCATTCTCATTGCTTAGACCAGTGTTGCCCAAACTAATTTGCAAAGAGTTTCCGACAAATATAGTGGAACGTAACTGGAAAATAGACGACTGGCTAGGGCAAGTAGGTTCATGCTTGCCAGCTGCCCAGGATGACTGGGTGAAAATTAATGTAGCCGCGGGAGCTTGTATAGACCCTAATGGTTCAATAATGCAGGACCAAGAGTTTCAATATTTGCAAACATGGCCAGAGTTTGTGTTAGCAATTAAGAGACGTTATAAAGAGAAAATAACAAAGGAAACAGCTAATAGGCATTTAGCTAGTTTAAAACGAGGCCAGAACGAAACACTCAAAGATTTTGGAACTTTTTTTTTTTTTTTTTTTTTTTTTTATAAAAGAATACACAATGTACAAAACAGACACCCGCCGAACAAACAAGTTATGAACATACACAGGACAATATAACAAAGGAAGTAAACCACGGATACACTAAACATACCCAACAAAAACCAAGAAAGAAAACACATAACACAAGGCACAAAAAAAGAGAACCCAGCAACGGGGACAGTATGTACCACAAAAAACAGAACATGACATAAATAGCACACAATAGAAATAACATAAAACATAGGCACATCCACACAACCTTAAGTACAGAAATACAAAAGGAGAACGCACATACAAGCCCAGCCCAACAACCCAAACACAGGTGCATAAAAGTATAGAACAACAGGCCTCCGAAACCCCTAAGAGGCAAAATTACAAAACTACAGTAAACAAAAAACATGGAAATACAGAACATTGAAAGTCAAACAGAAATAACTGAGCACATTTCTTTTTTCTTACTCCGTTTCCTCAAGCATAATTAAAAAGACATAATACAAAGGCAGAACACAAAACACAAATCAAGAAAGAACAGATAAATAATACATAAATAGCACAAGGCAAAGTACATGGCACATAAAAAGAGAAATAATAATCAGTAATGGCAAAAAAACACTCATAACACAGGAACAGTAGTACATGAAAAGGGGGGGGGGAGGACAAAACATAAACCCGGGCACCCCAACCCCCACACAGAAAATCACAAAATACAGAAGAGGCACGCTCCAAAGACATAGGAGCATATAAGCATACATACCATAAAGAACAAAAATGCACAAAACATAAAACCCATACAAGGCAAACAAAAAGGCCCACGCAGGAGCCAGGGAAAACATAAAAAACCACACCCACACACAAGCACACCCAAACGAAACACACACCCACAGGAGCAACCACAACAGAAACAAAACAACCACACACACACACACACACACACACACACACACACACACACACACACACCCCGCCCAACCCCCGCCGAGGAGGCCCATCGGAGGACCGGGGACCGAAAACAAACCGGAACAAGACCCACCCAACCAACCCACAGCCAACATCCACGAGCCCAACCCACGACCAATCACTCAAAAGCAGCCCCACGAATATACGCACCAGTAAACCAACCACAAAAATTATCCGGAAAAGCACGCTGCAGCCACCACCAGGTGAACCGTAAGCGCCCTCTCAAAAACCCCAAAACCCTATCAACCCCATAACCCTCCCTCCGGCCAACCCACACACAATACACATAGTCAGCGACAAGACGACAGAGCGTATTACGCACCCGTCGAGAGCCCCGCGGAAAAGACAAAAACAAAAACGGCAAAAAACTACCCCGACATCCCGGCCCACAAACCACGGCCAACACAGCACGAAACCAATCAAGCAAACCACTCAGCCTCTCACAAAAATAGAAAACATGTAACTGAGTTTCAGGCAAACCACAGTGGACACATGCGTCAGAGGCACGCAAACCCAGCATACACAACCGGTCATTTGTCGCCAACGACAAATGCAACATGCGAAACAACAACTCCCGCTGCTGCGGTGCCAAAAACCGCGCCCCTAACGCCGCCCACACCTCCCCCCAATCCCAACACGGGAATAAAGACTCCACCCGCGGCTGAACACGACAAAATAGAACCCCATAAATCGCCTTCACTCAGAGAGACATATAACCCGGACAACGACAGACAGCCCGAAGAATGTCTACCGCCCAGGAGTAAACAGGAGGGGTACAAAAGGCCACCTCCCGACAAACACCGCAATCCACCAAAAAACTAAACCGGACCGAACAATAAAAAATAAACAAAGCATTGAGCCCCCCACCCAACGCTAAACCCTGATGCAACGAGACCCAGAACAGCGCCCGAGCCCTGGTAAACACATCAGGAATACCAACCCCACCTTCCCGCACCGCTAACACCAACGTCGAGCGACGAACCGGGTGGTAACGACCACACCACACGTACCTATAAACCTGACGTTCCAACCCCAGAGCCAGCCGGCGATCTAGGGGGAAACACCGAGCCACGAACCAGACACGTGACAGAACTTTACAAGTAACAAGCAACGCCCGCTGATAAATTGTTAACGGGCGCGCAGCCAACAACCCAACCGCAACACCAACACTACGAGAAACCGCACCCCAATTAAATTCCAAAGATCTCTCGTAAGAAGCGAACCAGGTGATCCCCAGAACACGCAGAGAGGAGACCACCGGAAACCAAGACCCCTCCCACACAAGGCGAGAGGACCACCCATCGATACCCATAAGACCAGATTTGGCACGATTGACCTGGGCCCCAGTGGCCAACTCAAACCTCTCAACCACGACCTGGACAGCCCGAACAGAACCAGCAGAGGCCACGAACAGGATGGTATCATCTGCATAACCGCAGATGGGTAACCGAAGATCAGAAGGCAGCCGGGGGGGACGGATCAACGCACAAGCCTTGACCGCCCGAAAAAAAGGCTCCTGAAAGAGCACATAAAGGAGCATGGAAAGCGGACAACCCTGCCTCACCGAACGGCGGACAGGGAAAGGAGCACTCAAGAACCCATTGATGCAAACCCGACTGCAACACTGAGCGTACAACATACGCACCCAACGAACAAACAAAGGCGGAAAACCAAGCCTCTCTAACACACGAAAAACAAAAGCTAACGAAACACGGTCAAAAGCCTTAGACCAATCCAGGCAAAGCATCGCTGCAGACAAGCGAGAGCCCGACACGTACAGAAGCACATCCCGAAATAACGCATTGCACTGCAGTAACGAGCGACCTGGAACACCACAAAACTGTTCCACGGAAACCACAGACGCAACCACACGGCGACACCGACCAGCTAAAATCTTGGACAGGATCTTATAGTCCACATTCAACAAAGTAATGGGCCTCCAGTTCGAGAAGAACCGCAAATCGCCCGGCTTCGGGAGCAGCCGCACAATCCCAATGCACTGAGATACAGGCAGAACGCACCCCCGGAGGCAGGTCCGGACCACCTCCAAAAGAACATCACCCAACACATCCCAAAAGGCAACATAAAACTCGACAGGAAGACCATCCGAGCCCGGCACCTTCCCGGAACGAAACAACCACACCACACCGAAAAGCTCCCCCAACGAAACATCTTCCTCCAAACCAACACAATCAGCAGCAGACAACCCCGGAGCACAACCACCCAAAAAACCTTCCGCAATCGCGTCGTCCCCTACCACCTCCCCATAGAGCGCAACCAACTCTTGCCGCGCATAATGCAACACACCACCGGTGTCCGAAACAACAGACCCATCCGGCCGTTGCAGAGCCGTAAAAAGAACACCGTCCCGCGCAGCCTTCACCTTCCCTAAAAGATAAGGAGAGAGCCGTTCCCCGTCAACACGTTCACTCACACGAGCACGCACACGAACACCCTCGGCCCACTCATTCCGCAAACCACAAATACGCTCCTTACACTCCGCAATCTCCCCAAAACAGTCAATCCCAGCATAGTACCGCACATACAACCGCGAAAGCCTCGCCTGGAACAACCGCAGCAACCCAAACCTTCCAGCAGCCTCACGTTTGGCAGCCACCAGAAAAAACAACCGACATTGCTCCTTACACCACTCCCACCAATCTAAAACAGAAGGAAAATCACACCGCCGGGCGAGAACCCCGACCCACCAGACCCGAAACTGCCCACAAACCCTCGGAGAACGCAACAACCCACAATTCAGCTTCCACCACCCCACGCCGACCCGTACCTGACTGGGCACACCAACCCGGACCACCACGAGACTATGGTCCGAGAAAGCAACCGGGACAGTGTGGAAAGCAAACACAGAACACCCCCCGCCAGTAACATACACGCGATCAATCTGCGAACGCGCCCCATGCGCAGCAAAAGTAAAGGACAACTCGCCCCCATAGAGCACAGCAGCATCCTTGAAACCGCAAGAACGCACCACCTCCAGCAGCGTACCCGAGACATTCTGCGGGCGGGCGCTACTACAGTCCCGCGCACTCGTCACACAGTTAAAATCACCACCAAAAACCATACTCCGCGTATCATGACGCAGGAAAGGGAAAAGCCCCACCCGAAAAAACTCCTCCCGTTCCCGACGGCGAGCCACCCCCGAGGGGGCGTACACCGTCAGGAACGGAAGAACGACCCCCAAAAACTCAACCCTCACAAACAAAACCCGCCCATCTTCATCCATCTCCGTGTGAAGCACGGAGAAGGAAGCCCTCCTAGAAAACAACATAAGCGTCCCCCCGAAGGACGCCCTCGGCGGGTTGAGCACAACATGAAAATGCGCACTTAAACACTGCAGCACAGACACCTCACGAACATTATGCTCCTGGATCAGAGCCACATCCACACGCTGCTCCTGCAGAACATCCAACAGGCCCAACTGGACCCCAAGATCATTCAAACCACGAACATTCAAAGACGCACAGACAACAGAGGGCGCCATCGGGAGAACCTCAGGACACCCCCAACCCAACGCGTCCCCCAGGGGACACAACCGCACCCGCAGCGGGAGCCACATCCACACCACCAGGCTCAACCCCCTGCCGCACCCTGGAAGACGACCGGCCAGGAACCGCCTTCAAAATCACAGGAGACACACCATGCGAAGAGGGCGCCCCAGGCATCGAGGACACCATCCACAGTTTTTCCACTGCCTCCGCCGCCCCGAGCCAGACACCACGCTCAATGCCCCGCTCATCCCCAGATCCCGCTTCCGAAGGGGGAGGAGGATCCACTGGAGAAGCGGAGGGAGGAGCACCAGCCAAAGGCACACCACCCGAAGCCTTGATCCTCTTCCCAGGGGGGCCCCTGCTGTGCGACCGATCCCTCGGAGCGCGCTTTCGTCGAGGAACAGAAGAGCCCAATGCAACCATAGGAGGCACAGCACAAGCGACAGCAGGCGGCTGCGCCACGGCACCAGCATCAGGAACACCGCTAGGCTGGCCGTCAGGAGACACAGTATCAACACCGCCCCTGGCCTCGGGAAGCACACTGGCCACTGCACACGGGTCGCCCTCCGGCACTACACCACACACGTCGGATTCCAAGGAGACACTCGGGTCGCGATGTACCTCCGCCGCCACCAGCATAGGCGCACCCGAAGCAGGAGCCGCGAGAGCATCAGAGTCAACAGACATAGCAGAGGACCCAGCAGCAGACGGAGAGGTAGGGACAGCTGGGGACGACGCCTCCAGAGGCACACCCACAGAGCCCGGGCCCGCTGGGGGCGCCCCAGCCTCCGGCAGAAGTGGAAAATCATCCGCATGGAAAACCGATGGGTCCTCCGGGCGAGGGGCATGGCAAGCTGCAGCGAAATGGCCTACCTCACCACACCGGAAACAGGAGCGAGTCTGCCCCTGGTAGAACACACGCACATAAAACCCACACACAGCCACCCGAGAGGGAATAGCCCCAGAGAGCCGCATGCGCAAAGTACGGGCACCCATACGGAGCCCCTTCAGGCGCCCACTAAGCAGACAGGCATGACGCTGCCCCACCACCTCACCATACCGACGGAACGCGGCGGACAGCTCCTCCTCGGGAAACTGCACCGGCGCACCATGAACGCTCACATACGTCAGGGGGCCCCACGGATCGGAGACCTCCACCGACACAGCAGAACCTGGAAGTACATGCGTCCGTGTACCCCATCGACGCACAAACAGCTGATACACCTGCGCCGAGGAGAACGTCACCGCCACCCGGGTAGGGGAAAGTTTCTCAACACCGTAGAGATCTTGGTACTCAACACGCATGACGTCCATAAGGGCAACCTCCACCAAGGGCCAGTCAATGGGGGCCGAGAAATCAAGCCAGGCGGTGTCGACCCGGCGAACACGGCCACCACTAGTCGACGCCATGACACCCGCCAGGCCCCGGCCAATGGCCGCACCACACCGTCAACAAGACGACCACCACGCAGCAGGTACAGGTCAACACTGACAGCCCGGGCCGAACGTCAGCGCCCTCCGGTAGCAGAGCGGCGAATCCCATTCTCATTGCTTAGACCAGTGTTGCCCAAACTAATTTGCAGAGAGTTTCCGACAAATATAGTGGAACGTAACCGGAAAATAGACGCCTGGCTAGGGCAAGTAGGTTCATGCTTGCCAGCTGCCCAGGATGACTGGGTGAAAATTAATGTAGCCGCGGGAGCTTGTATAGACCCTAATGGTTCAATAATGCAGGACCAAGAGTTTCAATATTTGCAAACATGGCCAGAGTTTGTGTTAGCAATTAAGAGACGTTATAAAGAGAAATAACAAAGGAAACAGCTAATAGGCATTTAGCTAGTTTAAAACGAGGCCAGAACGAAACACTCAAAGATTTTGGAACTGGTATATTGCGTAGAGTGCGTGACTTGAGGTATGAATTAGGGTACGATGACCTGAGAATTAGTCAGAAGGCTAAACAACTGTTGTGTATGTCAATCCCCGGGACACTTGGAGCTAATGTTTCAGTTGCAAGTGTAACGATGGATGACTATAGTTTAATAGAGTATGCTACGGACTTACAGTATATTTACTTATTCAGGGGCAGTATAAGGATACAACTGACATCAGACAATCCTCTTATGTCCAAACGGTAGTTATGACCAATTCACATCGTGTTAAGGAGAGCGTAGGTAACTTCTCATAGCAACCAGAGGGGAGGGCACCATAGAGCGAGTCCGCCTCCTCACTGGTACTACACCTATAACCCCAGGTGTTGGAGTTGTGGCGGACGCGGCCACAAACGAGATGACTGCCCCAATAATAAGGAGGAATTATGAGATAAGGCCCCCAAGGAGGAAGGGCGGCCCACTTTTGAAGTGAGGGTGTGCGGGAAGAGATTGACTGCATTCCTGGACACTGGTAGTCAGGAAACCATCATTAAGATGGACTCATTTAGGACCTTCAGTCAGGTGCGCCTTAAGGAAGGGGGTGCACAATTAACAGCTGTAAATGGTCAACATTTTGACTTTCTGGGAAAATGCATTTTAACTTTTAACATTGATAAAGACAAACCTTGTATCCATGAATGTACTGTGCTGGAGAATGTAACATTCCCTGGTGATATATTGTTAGGTATTTTTATTTTTAGAAGATTTACTTGTTCTTTGTCATCGGAGAAGGGAGCAAGACACAGTAGGCGACAGTTGGGATCTATGTCTTTCCCAGGAAAGTTAATTGATCCCCCTCTCATAATTGCTTCAGTTCAAAGAGCACCTAAATATGTAAACCTTCCTAAACAATTGTTCAAGTCTCTTCAAGACCCTGACAAGACAACATGTAGACTACATGCTGTACACAGACAAGTATGTCCACCACGGTCTTTTAAGTTTATTAAAGATGCCGTAGGAAGAAACATTCAACCCGGAGGTACCCTTCAGGTAGCTGGCAGAGTTTTTTTTTTATTTTTATTTTTACATGCAAAGCATGCAATTTAAATACAATAAAAACAACACAGAATACAGAACAGAACAAAATAAAACAATACACCACCGGCCAGAAGGGCCGACAGCATAGCACAACAAAACACAAACACGATAAATGCATAGAAAAATACAGCATACATCAAGGCACAAAACATAATACAATGGCAAACTAGCAATCACAGTAACATCACAAAACCAAACCTGCATAAAACAAAACATACATCAAGAGGCATAACAGGAAACATAACAGGACAATCACAATACATTCCAAACAAAACATAAAGAACACACACGTACAACAGGTAAAGCAATATGAAAACACCAGGTCAAACGTACAGCACAGAAACAATACTGGAATAAAAACACTCACACCAAACCGTCCACCCCGTAACAAACAAAGGGCGAGGCCAAAAGAAACAATAATAATAAACAAGCAAACCACGCAAACAAGAAAACAAAACTGGTACAAACACAACAACATACATGCACCGGCCTGAAGGACCGAGAAGAAAACACAAAACAAGACAATACGCACAGCACACAACAAGCCATGAATAACAACAAAAACAACAACTACGGTAAGTGTACATGCAGGCCCATGAGCCTGTCCGGTGGGAACCGCATATTGAACGCCTCCCAAAGCAGCCACGTCGTCCAGGAGGCTCGACCCAACACTGGGGGCGCCATGCGGACCGGAACCCCGGCAACAAACACCCGCAGACATGGAACCCACACGGTGTCCCTCCGGACGCAAGTAACCGCCACCCTATACCATAAACCTGGAACCCGTCCATCAGAAAAATCCTCCGGCCGGGCAAGCAGCAGGAACTCGGCAACCCGGGCATCTAGGTCCGCAAAGGACAACACCGCAGGAGGGGACCCGACAGAGGGCATCACCACAGGGGCATCAGCGGCCACGGGCACGCCACCAGACGACTGCAGGGAATCATGGCAGGGCGGATCCTTACGTAAAGTCACCACCAGGCCACGCCCAGCAGAAGCCACCACACCCCATAGCGGAGAGCCCCCGGATGGGGATGAAACAGGAGACACACCCGAGACACGGGCATCAGCACCAGCAGGCTCATGAACCTCCGCCACAACCACCCGCGGAGACAACGACTCAGCCGGATCCACGCCGTCAACACTAGAAGACCCACAGTCACCGAAGTCCCCAACATCAGCCCAGGCCGTAGACGAACGCCTGGAACGTTTGGGCTCCAGCCGGATATCGTCAGAGCCGGAAGCGGACCCAGAAACACGGGCACCACCAGCCGGACGAACCGACGCAGAACGGCAGCAGCCTCTACCACAGGGGGAACCGGACCACACACAGCAGGAGGCACCGCAGCCACCCCATCACCCAGCACAGACGGCAAGGGGGTAGGGACCAGGACAGACGCAGCAGAGGAAGAACCGGAAGACGAGGGGCCCGAGCAGCTGTCAAATGGAAGAGGCTCAGGAATGGCAGACGGAAGAGGCTTAGGAACACCAGCCGGAACAGGCGGAGCACCAGGTGAGGACACAACCACCGGAGGAGAGGTGACAACAACAGGGGGCGCAACAGGCAGAGCAACAGCTGAAACAGAGGGCACCTCCTCAGCCGAAGAGACGTCCACATCCACCGAATCATCCCGCCACAGGAAGTGGCGGAAAATCCTCCTCACTGAAGAGATTCACTGGTGCCACGGCAGGCGCAGAACAGGCAGCAGCCTGATGGCCCAAAAGACCACAACGATAACACGTCCGCGGCTGGCGGGCGTAAAACACCCGAACGTTGTACCCCATAAGGCGCACAGAGGACGGAATATCCGCCCGGAGTCTCATGCCCAGGGTGCGAATGTTAGACCTCACACCCTTAAGAGGACTAGAAGACACCACGTTCACCCTCACACTAACTACCACGCCAAACCGGCCGAAATACCGCCGTAGCAGAGCCTCTGGAAACTCCAAGGGAGCCCCATGCACACTGATGTAAGTAAGTGCACCACTTCTATCAGAGGGGGTTACAGTGCCCGCACCATCCGGCAGGGGTAGTGTCCGCCCCTCGTATCGCCGGAGAAAATCGCGATACGCAACCTCCTCTGTGAACTTCACAATCGCCCTACGGGCCGTTACCAACTCAACCCCATAAATCTCAAACACAGGGACAGAGAGCATTTCACAAGCCAGTGCAATCTCCGGGTAACCAGTCCGCAAAGAGAACTCTAGTCCCACAGACTGAGCCCGGACGACAGGGGGTAGAGGGACTCCCATCATAACGCCACGTCAGCACAGGCGAGCAGACACACACCCGCCCCCAACCGGCCGAAACTGGCAAACAACACCAACTGCTGGAGCGCCGAAGCAACACGTCTGTCCCCTACCGGAGCTAGGGCCAGACTCCTTCAGCTGGCAGTTGATAAGTTGTTGATACCGTATATTCTAGTGTCTATTCATGACAAAGGTGCATTAATACCAGTGGTCAACCTCTCTCACAAACCTTATCGCTTTACAGCAGGCGATTGTCTGACACAGGGAATTGTGGTAAATTTAAAAGAAATAATAGTCAGATACCACACAAACATCGTCTATAACAGCGCAATGTAGCGCATTGAACGTAAGAGACGAGGAGTCACACAGTAAGATCGATAAAGAAACCCCGATATCTCCTCAAGATAAGGCAATGGTGGACAAATTAATAACTGCTCTAGATTTGACTCATATATCACCTGCTGAACGTAAACAGGTATGGGAAACAGGTACCCATACCTGAACGTAAACAGGTCCTCCGTAAATTTCCTAGGTTATTTGCGACCGAGGATGAAGAAATAGGCTACCTGCCTCAAGTCGAACACACCATTTCAACAGGTGATACTCTTCCGACTTCCAATCCAAACACGTCAATGGAGACTCCCAGAGCAGGCGAAACACCTTATTAGAGATGAGTGTAGAAAGATGGCGAGAAAGGGCGTTATAGAAAAAAGCACGTCACCGTGGCTTTCCCTAGTAGTTCTAGTACGCAAACCTGATGGTAGTTACAGGTTTTGTGTAGATTACCGTAAAGCGAACGAAGTGCCAACAGCGGACGCTTATCCTCTGCCTCTCATTCAAGAAATCATAGACCAGTTTAGCACAGCTAAGTACTTCTCGACACTTGACGTCAAGTCAGCGTATTGGGCCATACCAGTTGCGAAGAAAGACCGAGAAAAAACAGCATTTTCGGATGGTGTTAGGACTTACCATTTCAAGCGTATGCCATTTGGATTAAAGACAGCTCCGTCATCTTTTCAGAGGGCAATTAATTTTATTCTAAGTCCAGTTCTTGGTAGGCACTCACTGACGTACCTTGATGATGTTTTAGTGTACTCTAAAACTTTTGATGAACACTTCCATGATTTGACAGAGACCTTGTCGCTGTTGAACAAGGCGGGGATCAAGTTGAACGCCCAAAAGTGTACCCTGGCAGCTCAGAAATTCAAGTTTCTGGGTTTTCAAGTAAGCACAGATGGAATACGCCCTGACCCGGACTCTTGTCGTGCTATTGCTGAAATGCCAACACCAAAGAGAGCAAAGGACGTGAGAAGATTTCTGGGTGTAGCTGGGTATATCCGTCGACACATAGAAGGAGCTGGGTATATCCGTCGACACATAGGAGGTTTTGGGAGAACATCAGCTTCACTGACGAATCTCACTAAGAAAAACGTTAAGTTTGTATGGACCCAAGAGCATGATGAAGTCTTTGAGAAGTTAAAATCACAATTGAGTACTACTCCAGTTTTAGCAATTCCTAACTTTGAGAAAGATTGGGAAGTCCACACTGATGCAAGCAGCATTGCCATAGGTGGTTGTTTAATTCAGCATGAATTGGAGAACAACCTGCACCCGGTAGCTTATTTTAGTAGGAAAGTGAAAGGACCGGAAGTATTCGGCCACTGACAAGGAAGCTTTAGCTGTAGTAGAGAGTGTAAGGTATTTTGAGACTTATTTGTTTCAGCGTCACTTCATAATTTATACTGATCATCGAGCATTGACCCACATTTTTAAGAAAAAGACACGTTGCCCGAGGATGACAAGGTGGGGTCACGAACTGTCAGCACACTCGTTTCAGATACTGTATAAGTCTGGTTCATCTCATGTTGTTCCTGATGCGTTAAGTAGGAACATTGCCACCATCAATACGAATGTAAACATTGAAACGATTGCGAGCGATAAAATGAGAGAACTTCAGATGAAGGATCAGCGATGGAAGAAAATTATTGAACATCTGGAAAGTGGGAAATATCATTTGAGAAAACAAATTACCTCTTTAAATGACTTTGCACTCAAAGAAGGAGTATTGTACCATGTAAATGCATAGAAAGATAGGGCGTTGTTTCAGCTCAGTTTTCCCTGACGCATTAAAGCCTTCAGCATTAAAACTTGCGCATGCGTCAAAGATTGCAGGTCACCCGGGAGTATACAAAACTTACACAAAGGCAAAGTCATTATTTTATTTCCCAGGGTTATTATCACATGTAATTAAGTACGTCAGGTCATGTGGGAACTGTCAACAACGCAAAAAGGTACTCCTAAAGTACAAGCCCCACTCCAGGAATTCTCAGAAATAGCCGAACCCTTGGATCGGGTGGGGGCTGATTTAATTGATTTACATAGCAGCAATTCAGGCAACAGATATGTGCTAGTGCTAGTAGACCATCTGTCAAGGTATACCACTCTAGTAGCCCTTCCCAGGAAAGACCCGCCAAGTAGTGGCAGATGCATTTTTAGCAAGGTTTGTTACTGTGTTCGGGCCGCCGAAAGTTCTAGTATCTGACAGGGGACAGGAGTTTATTGGTACGTTATTTCAGGAAGTATGTAAACTCTTAGAAACAACAACAGCTCTAACAACAGCATACCATCCCCAAACGAACGGCATGGTGGAACGAACTAATAGTACGGTAAAGGATATGCTTGCCATTTTAGCAGAGAATGACCCGGCCACTTGGAACGAACAGTTGCACTTTGTTCAATTTGTAATAAACACCGCAGTACATCAGTCAATAAATACTCAACCCCTCTTGCTGTTTACTGGACACTCGTGTAATTTTGTGTCAGGTCTGCTTAACAGACATACTATTAGTTATGGAGAGGATTATCCTTCAGAAATCCTCACCAAGATGAAGAATGTGTGGAGGATAGCAGCTGAGGCATCAAAGAAAGCAAGGACACGGTATGCCCATATTATGATAAGCAGGTACAACCATTAAGAGTGAAGGAGGAAAGCCTAGTGATGCGGTTGAATAAGTCAGCGCCCGCCAATCAGAGTAGGAAGTTAGCAGCTAGATGGCGAGGCCCTTATAGAGTTATTAAGAAACTAGGCCCAGTAAATTTCATAATCAAGTGTATAGTTGAAGACCAGGCTAAAAAGAACCATCCATATAAATAAATTGAAACTTTATGCAGCAAGAGAAGAACTAGAATTACCTTCAGTAATCCTAGCCCCCGAGAGAGTGGAGGGAATGGTTATTCCTGATGCTCAATCAGAGGAGGATGATGACCTTCTGTCAACCTTACTTAGTAACCAAGTTAGGCCTGCTCACCAGATCTTGCACGCACGTGAGAGCACAGTAACTGTGTTAAACTGTCATCTGAGTTCATAGGTAGAGGCAAAGAATTGTAATGTATGTACTTAGTCAAGAGTAACATATCTTTACCTACCCTGGGGGAATTATCCTTCTTAAAACCTCCAGAGCAGATCCAGGTCTCCACCAGACATGAGTTATGAATGTTTCTTTTCCCCGGTCTGCTAACGTTACCACACTGTCGGCCATATTCCCTCTCGACAACTGAGGCCAGCATAGTATGTCACTGCTGTTGTCTGGCGGGAACCAGGTTTAGTTCCTGAGGAACAGGAGGGGGGTCACGCTTCATCACCCCCCCCCCCGCTCCTTCCCTTCTCCCTCACCCTTATTAGTGGTACCTGCCATGGAGGGGGTGGCAACAAGTCAAGGTCACAGTCAACACCTCATCACTTTATGAGGTTATGGAACTGCCAACGCTAGCTGTCATCAGGAGGACTGATTCAACATAGCAGACGAGACATTAATGAGATCACCTGCCTTGCTATGAAGAACACCGGTGAACCTCTATAGTGTGCATGATATGCCAAAGCGGATGCACAGTTTGCATCTTGGGCCTACAGTCATGTGCATGATGGAATAACGAGGAAAGTCGTAAAGACCTAGTACAACGAAGCAGAAGAAACACCTATAAATGGATGGGACCCAAGAGCTGGAGTCGGGACTCGAGGGTTCTGCCGCTACGCCCACCCTGCCTCAACGAACTGGAGCTGTTCACTCAACAAGAAAGACCTCGTCTGGTGTCAACGTCTCAGTACTCCCAGGAAGACAGTATTTATGCAGCAGATAGCACCTCACCAGCAAACGTACAGCAAGCGACAACATCTTACAAGAATATGGAACTCGGGTACGGGGTACGCCAGAGTTTCCCCTGTGACCGGACAACAAGTCAATCATCACTGTCAACACCGATGTCATCACCTCGTGGACGACCCAGAAGGATGGACCAACAGCGCGGATGTACTGCGGATTGTGGACTAGATCAGTGGAAGACTCTAGTCAGGAGGGAAGTGGATCTCTTCTTACAACAACTGAGGCCAGCTGAAGAACATGATTAGTGAAGAACACGATGCATCGTTGCAAAACTACAGCGAGGATACAGCAATGGGCAAGTCAACAAGCATCATGACAACGGACTTGTTTGGAATAAAGACTTCGTTATTTTTTATATACAGTATATGTGATTTTTTTCGGTTAAAAAAACTTGGTGCACACTATAACAGAGATAAAATAAGTTATGAATGTGAATTTTGTATAGACTCTGGTGAAATGAGAAATCAGTGGAAACGTGGTTCCATACTAAATTTATTTATTTATCGTGAGTTTATTGTTGTTTATTTGTCATCTGAGAGGATTGCTAGGCTACCAAGGCGGGTATGGTCCGCCGGGATTTTGAGTTACAATGTTAACAGTTATTGTTAAGAGTTTTTTTTATAAATATTCCTCGACTGTGAGATGTATATATTTAGATAGTGTCGGGGTTCACCACCATAAGAGGGGGGCGAGTAACAGTATACTCAAGGTCACTCACTGTAGCCCTGCGGGTCTTCACTTTATCCTCGCGGCGCCACTGTACGCCAGGAGAGTATCCCAGTCAATCCCAACCGGCCTCTGATCGAGAAAGAGTGGGAACACAACTTGTTCTCTTAACTATTGTGTGCCCGCCCTGACACAGGGCTCTACTACTAACCACAAGGTCGCCAACTGGTGTTTCCCGTGTCCAGTAACACGTCAGTGGTTTTGTTGAATTGTGGTAGCAGTGGCAAGAACACACTCAATAGATCTGATATCAGGCAGGTATTTATTTCTATCACTCTATTTCCTTTCATGTATTATATAGCCACAAGAAATATGGAGGGGATGATATAAACACCAAGGTATTTTGTATTTTACTTAAAACTCAAGACATCACAAGATCATATCAATAAGCAAACAACTGTTTCATGCGGAAGTCGCTCGTTCTCACAAATAATCATGAACTCGCCAAGCTGGCAATGCTCCCCCTCACGTCAATGTCAAAATCAGCTGCACGACTCCCACCGCGCGAATGTTCGTTTATTTGTTTGCCTGGCGTGAGGCGCCTGTTTCTTTAAATTCTCAAGGATCACTAAATGTTCAAACACACAATATTTGCGACAATAGCACGTAAATACTTTGCTGCACTGACCTTGAGCTCAATCCAACATTTCTATATTAATGGACACAATAATTCACTATCATGGTATAACACACTGCCCTTCATTTAATGATAACGTATGCAAGTATATATCACTGGAGTTCTCAGTAATTCCTTTCGTGGGCGAATATTCAATTAATCACTGCACACATGAATGGTTATTCAATACACAAGCATCGACATATATATATATATATATATATATATATATATATATATATATATATATATATATATATATATATATAGATAAATCACAGATATCAATAATGGTAATAATATAGTTACTGGGCACTTAGCCTATCACCAAATACTGGCACATTTATATATATATTCTCTCACTAAATGGTCATATTAAAGTCTCATGAAAGACATTATCAACACAGTAAATTCATCAATTACTCCGGGTGCCTGTACACACCAATAATAATCATAAATACCGTGAGGACTCTATGTAGCCCCACTCTGCACCTTGTGCCTTACTGTGACATAGGTGAGCCTTGCTCACGACATACAAAATACTCTGGCTAAATAATATAGCTGACTAAAGGGGAATTGGGAGGGAAACTAGAATCACCTACTTCCACCTATCCTCTGGTGAGAGTTGAGTTGTAGCTCCTGGTCCAGGCTCCTGCCTCATGTAGGGAACACCCCCACACACACCCTGTCGTGTCCTCCAGGAACTCAATCAACGTCCCACCATAAACGCGTCGTCTCCGTGTTCTGTTCGCCGCGGGTCCGTGCCCCTCCTCCACGTCTTGTAGGGTTGGAGTCGGTCTCCCGGCCGTCAACTTCTCCTCCCAGCTACGGCTGCCTGCCTACGTCTCGGCTGCAGTCGTTCGGATTCCCCAATTAGTGTCTTCTTCACTACTTCCCAGTGGATTGGCCCAGCCGCTACGTCGTCACTGTGAAGCTATCAGACGTCCCAGACGATACCGCCTAGACTTCACCTGCACAGCACCCGACCCTGGAGCACTTGATGCTCAATATTCCGTCAATTCCCTCTTCGGTCCACACATGGAATGAAGGAAGACCTCCCGGCGTACTGGCAGACTACGGGTGACGCGTTAGATCCACGGGAGTGCCGTATTACTGTCAGATTGACAGGATCAATCTTCACACATCCGCCCTCTTTGACGTGTCGTGTCAGACTGATTCCCTCCGGAGGATTGGCCCAGCCACTACGTCATCACTATAAAGCTATCAGCCGTCGCATACGTCGCTGCCTAGACTCCACTCTTGCACAACACCTGTTCCTGGAGCACTTGTTGCTCAATATTCTGTCAATTCCTTCTCTGGTCCAACACATGAACGAAGGAAGACCCCACAGGTGATGGCAGACCACGGGTGATGCGTAAGTCCTCCGGAGACAGGGTAAACTGTCCAACTGACAGGACCCCCCAACGCACGTCCGACCTCCTTGACGTGCTGCCTTAGAATGATGGCGCCGCCGTGGCGCTCTGACCGGACCCCTCCTTCCTTCGTGACGTCATATTCGCCATGGGAGGTTTTCATTGGCTCCCTGTGCCACATCGCTGTCGGTGACCAATCTGGTGCCACTGACGTCACACAGTTTTGGCGGCAAAACAGAGTAACCAGCGCCATATTGGCTTCCTAAAGGGCCTAAACCACAGGCCAAAATACTCTTCTTTTACAAATTTCCCGACACCTCGAGAACACTACACTCTCCCACATATATCAAACTGATGCCTGCAACGTAGAGAACGTTCGGGTAAAGTGGACATGACTCTTACTGCAGGCGTGGGAGAAATATAAGGGGGGGAACACCGTCACAATAGAGTAGTTATTTTTTTATTCGAGGCATGTGCTAGTTCCTTTATGGTCTGGGATAAGAACAGCCATGTTTGAATTCCTCGCCCATGGTTTTTCTTAAACCGGGACAATGGGGAATATGTAACAAGAGAGCAGTACATAGTAATACAACATGAACATCATAACAGCATGAACAAGCCACGTGGAGCATGAACAACCCACAGGCACGGCGCCAGTCAGGCGGCACCAGACAATGGAAAAGTTACACCTCTGTACAAGTTAACCATGGGGACAGGTCAACGGTCACAGAGTCACGAGGTGGTCAGAGTTGATGCCGTCATGATAATCTACAGGGATTAACCCTCCACATCAACTGCAAACCCTCATGTTCAGCTGGGGAGCAGGAGATCATGGAAGGGGAACAGAAGAGTGGGTGAAGCCCAGTAGGACGGTGTGAGTGGACTCCAGGAGATAACATCAAGTCCAGGAGAATTGTGGAACACCATACGAGTAAGTACGGTTCTCTTGAAGTAAAAGCACTTCATTCAGTACTCTTTGCCTCTGGTAAGGAATATTGTTAGGATAGTGTCTGTTTAATTATTTCAAATAAAGTCATATATTGTCAAGTGTTATTAAATGCGTATTACTAGTTCCTTGTCTTAGTGATATTGAGTCTACTGTCCCCTTTGCCCTAGTGACCTAGTGTCCTTAATTATCCAATGCTCCTCCCTCCATCCCTTGTTGAGGTGTTAGTATTGGGGGTGTCCCGCCTTATTCTTGTGTACTTTACAGTTCCCAAGTGGTCAGGATTATTCGAGGGACAGGTCAGGATCCTTGTGCCGTCGATTGTCTCTTACACCTGTCCTGGTAGGATTATACAATCTACCAGTCCTACGAATCTGACTCCGGTCCCCTGTGCGGTAACTCAGGGTGGTGGCAGCGTTACTTAGTAATGCATACGAAGGTTGTAACTACTAATATTTTAATCTCACTCTCCCTCACTAGTTTTCTCACTCTCTCTTGCTCTTATTCTGCCTCACTTGCTCTCGTTTCTCGCTCTCCCTCACTCTTCCTCGCACTCTCCCTCACACTCCCTCTCTCTCTCTCCCTCTCCCCTCTCTCCCTCTCCCCTCTCTCTCTCCCTCTCCCCTCTCTCTCTCTCTCTCTCTCTCTCTCTCTCTCTCTCTCTCTCTCTCTCTCTCTCTCTCTCTCTCTCTCTCTCTCTCTCTCTCTCTCTCTCTCTCTCTCTCTCTCTCTCTCCCTCTCCCCTCTCTCTCTCTCTCTCTCTCTCTCTCTCTCTCTCTCTCTCTCTCTCTCTCTCTCTCTCTCTCTCTCTCTCTCTCTCTCTCTCTCTCTCTCTCTCTCTCTCTCTCTCTCTCTCTCTCTCTCTCTCTCTCTCTCTCTCTCTCTCTCTCTCTCTCTCTCTCTCTCTCTCTCTCTCTCTCTCTCTCTCTCTCTCTCTCTCTCTCTCTCTCTCTCTCTCTCTCTCTCTCTCCCTCTCTCCTCTCTCCCTCTCTCTCTCTCTCTCTCTCTCTCTCTCTCTCTCTCTCTCTCTCTCTCTCTCTCTCTCTCTCTCTCTCTCTCTCTCTCTCTCTCTCTCTCTCTCTCTCTCTCTCTCTCTCTCTCTCTCTCTCTCTCTCTCTCTCTCTCTCTCTCTCTCTCTCTCTCTCTCTCTCTCTCTCTCTCTCTCTCTCTCTCTCTCTCTCTCTCTCTCTCTCTCTCTCTCTCTCTCTCTCTCTCTCTCTCTCTCTCTCTCTCTCTCTCTCTCTCTCTCTCTCTCTCTCTCTCTCTCTCTCTCTCTCTCTCTCTCTCTCTCTCTCTCTCTCTCTCTCTCTCTCTCTCTCTTTTGTTTACTGGTTTACGTCCTCGTATGACGACCCGAGTGTTAACATCTTACATGATCGGTAGAGAATTCGTTATTACCATAGAAGGAGCGGAGATTGCCTGGTTATTTCAGTGGTCATAGCGGGTTGTGCGTTAAGATATTACAATATAACGCTTTGAAACTACTGACGGTTTTGGCCCCCACCACCTTCTCACCTAACTTGTTTCAACGGTCTATCACTCTGTTTGCGAAAGTGAATTTTCTTATATTTCTTCGGCATCTGTGTTTAGCTAGTTTAAATCTACGACCTCTTGTTCTTGAAGTTCCTGGTTTCAGGAAATCTTCCCTATCAGTTTTATCGATTCCTGTTACTATTTTATACCTAGTGATTATATCACCTCTTTTTCTTCTGTCTTCTAGTTTTGGCATATTTATGCCTCTAATCTCTCCTCGTAGCTCTTGCTCTTCAGTTCTGGGAGCCACTTAGTAGCATATCTTTGCACATTTTCCAGTTTGTTGATGTGCTTTATAAGATATGAGCACTACACAACCGCTGTTGTGCAGAACACAAGTGGTTCGCGGGGGAGGGGACGGATGTGTCGTCGTCGCGCTACGTTAAAACACTGGAATAAACCGGGATTTTTAGGATTACAACCATAGATTACGGCCCACAGTGATCACCAAGTGCATAGTGACCCGTAGGGAAGTTGAATACAGAAATTAACAATGGAACTTTGAGTTAAATACAGAATAAAGGTGGTCCCACGTGGTGAGCCAGTGACATCAGGCTCATGTGTACAGGCATAAGCGATATATATCATATATAGCGTGCAGTGATACGTTGAACAGTGAAGTGGAACGTGTAACATAACATATAAATTAGTGGATAGTGTTAGAGAATTGTACATAGAAAAAGTATAAATGTAAAGTTGTGGAGGAGGCATCACACTAGGCTGTTTACACCACAGCCACGAGGCCTACACAGTGTAGGGGACGTCCCTCAGTAACAGTATACTCCCTCAGTGATAATATACTGGCAATATATACTGTAATACGGGCAAGTGGATCTAGGAACTAGTAATAGAGTAAATGAATAACATTGCAGGCCGGAAGAAAGCAGAAATTCCCTTAGGATATTACAGGCAAATAATCAGTGTATAAATCAAGTAACTGGCAACCGGTGGCATCCTGCCCCCGACCTGGGACAAACAACGGTCAACTAGACGGTCCCAAGAGGACCATATTTCTCCACAAGGCGATAAGTACCCCCACATAAACTTGAACAAATAAACATATGTAATATTGTAAATATACTGTATACATATTATATATACATACACATAATATTATAAATATATACATATAATATTATAACATCACAAACCCAACATGGAGGTGTGTGGAGGCTGCTTTAAGTCACTTCGGAAGAGTGTTGTAAACATTGTATGTAACATTTGTAACATAAGATTTCACCTGAGTTGTACAGGATTACCTACACATTATGCAAACCGGGAAGGTAACTACTAGATCTGTCTAAGAGACAGACAGATGTGGGAAAACATTACCAAATTAATGAATAACATTCCTGAAGTACACAGGCTACAATTCACACAAAAACTACCAGAAATATATGCAGAGTATAAAGGCAGCAACGAACTCTAAGCACAACCCAGGGACTGAGAATTTAGTCAAAGTAGCAATGTAGAAGTGCATAGTGTCGAGGTACACAAAAATGAGGGCAATATTGTAGAGCAAACTGGTGATATGAATAAGGAGAGAAAAAATGAGACGAATGAGAACACAAATTGAGAAAGACGAAAGCAACAAGGAGAAAGATAAGGGCAATATCAAAAATGAATGCAGAAACGAGAAAGTTGGAACAAAAAACACAGAGGTAGCCAAGTCGTGCACGGGTACAAACAAGAATAATACAATCACAGTTGAAAATATTTGCAGGTATTGTGCAAAAGGACAGTGCAGATATGGGACCAGAGGCACGGAATGCTCTTTCATGCACCCACGGAAATGCCGAAACTGGTTAGGGAACGGCAGATGTCGTTTTGATACAGTGTAGATATTTTCACCCTAAGCTATGCAAACTCTCAGTTAATGAGAGGAAATGCTACGATCTTCATTTCCCCGATTTCCACGTCAGAGGTACACAGCGCTATATAAGAGAGGAAGTCCAATATAATAACCATGAAATTTTTTTAGAGGCAGGCACAAACAGAGGGAGAAACAGACAGGCAGAAACGTGGCAGGAGTACGGATGGAGAGGGGGAAATGCCCAAGACTGGACTACGGTTCGTCATCAAGCCCACACATACTACACCCCCCCCAACTACATAGAAACTACCACACTCCCCAGTATCACTTCCAAAACTGGACAAACCATTGCCACAACAACACACCCTGGGTCAGGGTAGAGAGGAGGGAGAACTACCAAAACCTTCCAGAAGTGACACAATATGGACAATCATTCATATTTGCAAACATTCAAGGTTTAAAACCAAAGTCAAGAAATAAAGTTAAGTTCATAAATGGCCTCCTATTAGAGTCAAACTCAATATTTAGGGCATTCACGGAAACCCATACAAAAGATTACATGGATGGTGAAATCTGGATTCCAAATTATAATTTATATAGATGTGATAGAAAAACTAGGTCAAATTGAGGAGTAGGTCTGTATATTAAAGAGGACCTGGTATGCACAGAACTACTAAACTCAACTAATGAGATGGTAGAGGTACTTGGAATTAAGGTAGAGAAACTAAACCTAATTATTATTCTAATATACAAACCGCCAGATACAACGGTTGAACAATTCACAGAGCAGATGCACAAAATAGAGAACATACTTGATAACCTAGCAAACCCAGCTCCAGATATTATCTTCCTTGAAGATTTCAATTTACCGAGTCTAGATGGAGAATGGCAAACACAAATATCATAGCAGGGAATGACCCGGGAAATAACCAACCACAGGTCAGAGAACTTTTGAGATTGCGTGACAACTTCTCGCTCAATCAACAGATTACAGAACCAACTAGGAACGAAAACACACTAGACTTGTTATTCACAAACAATGATGAACTAATCAGAGACATAACAATCTCAGATACTTCATACTCAGACCATAAGCTCATTAAAGTGCGAACTAGCATAAATAACGGTAGTAGATCTAAGAGACCCAACAAGCGAGAAGGAATATTCAATCAATTCAATTTCAACAATAAGAGGATCGACTGGGAAAAAATAAATGTAGAGCTTGCAACCATTCAATGGGAGACGGTCTTAAGCGACAAAACTCCCACACAGGGAATAGCTCAACTGACAGCTGAAGCTTACAAGGTCTGCTTGAAGCACGTACCTGTGAGGAGGGGCAGAAAGAGGACCACTCTAGAAAGAGAACGCAGACGACTGTACAGGACAAGGAAAAAAATAACGGAAATGCTTCGGCAGACACAACTATCACAAGCAAGGAAAACAAGCCTAAGCAGGGAGATCGAAGAAATAGAACAAACGTTGAAGCGATCATATGAGTCGGAGGAAATGGAATTGGAACAGAAAGCTATACAAGAGATAAGGAAAAATCCGAAATATCTTTTCACATACGCAAAATCAAAATCCAAAACCTCGACCAGTATTGGACTGTTAATTACAAATGAAGGTACGTACACAGAGGACGACAAAGAGATTAGTGAAATTCTAAGAAGCCAGTATGAGGCTATGTTTAGCACACCAATAAACAACATGAAAGTTGATGACCCAGACAGCTTCTTTATGAATGACATTCAAGCTGCAGATAATATAACAGATATTACCACAAACTCGGAAGACTTTAAAAGAGAAATTGACAATATGCCTATGCACTCAGCTCCTGGGCCTGACTCATGGAATTCAATATTCATAAAGAAATGTAAAGTGCCAGTAGCGAGAGCACTCAGCGTAATACGGAGAAAGAGCCTGGATACAGGGGAGATACCAGCAGCACTTAAATCTGCAGATGTAGCTCCGTTGCACAAGGGGGGAGTAAAGCCTTGGCAAAAAATTATAGGCCAGTTGCACTAACATCACACATAATAAAAGTGTTTGAAAGAGTGATTAGGAATAAAATTTCTAGTTTTACGGAAAACAATGAATTGCACAATCCAGGACAACATGGATTTAGAGCGGGAAGATTCTGTCTGTCACAGTTACTCAACCACTATGACAAAATCACAGAAGCCCTAAAAGAGAAGCAAAATGTAGACATTGTATACACAGACTTTGCAAAGGTGTTCGACAAATGTGACCATGGGGGTGATAGCTCACAAAATGAGGTCAATGGGAATAACTGGAAAAAGTAGGACGCTGGATACTCTATTTTCTGTCGAACAGAACACAAAGAGTAACAGTCAATCAGATAAAATCGAGTCGAAGCGATGTTAAAAGCTCTGTACCTCAAGGTACAGTCCTTGCACCGCTACTGTTCCTTATTCTCATATCTGATATAGACAAAAATACACGTCACAACTTCGTGTCGTCCTTTGCAGATGACACAAAAATCAGCATGATAATTACCTCTGCTGAATACATTGAAAAACTACAAGCAGATGTCAACAAAGTTTTCGATTGGGCAGCAGAAAATAACATGATGTTTAACAGTGATCAATTTCAGGTACTCAGGTACGGCAAAAATGAGGATCTGAAACATAACACAGGGTACAAAACACAATCGAATCTTCCCATAGTAGATAAAACAGCATGTCAAGGATTTAGGAATAATGATGTCCGACGATCTAACGTTTAGGAAGCATAACCAAGCAAATATCGCGTCAGCCAGAAAAATGATCGGATGGATTACGAGAACTTTCAAATCCAGGGATCCCATCACAATGGTTGTACTCTTCAAGTCACTTGTGTTGTCCCGTCTCGAGTACTGCTCAGTACTCACCTCCCCCTTCAAAGCAGAAGAGATTGCTGAGATAGAGGGAATACAGAGAACATATACGGCACGCATAGACGAGATTAAACACCTAAATTATTGGGATCGTCTCAAAGCTCTCCAAATGTACTCTCTAGAAAGGAGACGAGAGAGATACCAAATAATATACACATGGAAAATACTGGAGGGTCAGGTCCCAAATCTACAGAGTAAAATAACAATGCACTGGAGTGAACGATATGGAAGAAAATGCAAGATTGAACCAGTGAAGAGCAGAGGTGCCATAGGCACAATCAGAGAACACTGTATGAACATCAGAGGTCCGCGGTTGTTCAACGTCCTCCCAGCGACTATAAGAAATATTGCTGGAACAACCGTGGACATCTTCAAGAGAAAACTGGACGGTTTTCTAAGAGAAGTTCCGGATCAGCCGGCCTGTGGTGGGTATGTAGCCCTGCGGGCCGCTCCAAGCAACAGCCTGGTGGACCAGACACTCTCAAGTCGAGCCGGGCCTCGGGCCGGGCTTGGGGAGTAGAAGAACTCCCAGAACCCCATCAACCAGGTATCAACCAGCTGTACATTCTAGCTTTGGCCTAACAAAAGCTGTGAACAATTTCTTTAGTATTTGGCCATCCACGTATTTAAAAGCAATTCTAAAGTTAGAAAGCGTAGCATAGGCTCCTCGCACAACGTTCTTTATGTGGTCCTCGGGTTTAATTTCCTATCTAGAATCACCCCTAGATCTCTTTCTTTATCTGAATTCTTTAAAGATTTCTCACATTATTTATAGGTTGTGTAAGGTCTTTGTTCTCCTATTCCACATTCCATACCATGGCATTTATTCACATAAAATTCCATTTGCCAAGTAGTGCTCCATATACTTGTTTTCTCCAGGACTTCTTGAAGGCCATGACAGTCATTTAAGTTTCTTTTTCTTCCTATTATCTTAGCATCATCAGCAAACATGTTCATATAATTCTGAATTCCATCTGGTAGATCATTTATGTAGACAATGAATATCACCAGTGCAAGAACTGAACTCTGTGGTACTCCACTTGTGACATTTCTCTAGTCCGATACATTGCCTCTGATTACTGCCCTTATTGTTCTATCAGTCAGAAAATTTTTCATCCATGCTAGAAGCTTACCTGTCACCCCCCAATATTTTCCAGTTTCCAGAACAACCTCTTATGTGGAACTCTGTCGAAAGCCTTTTTTTTTTTAGGTCCAGGTAGAAGCAGTCAACCCAACCATCTCTTTCCTGTAAAATCTCTGTGGTTCGATCGTAGAAATTGAGAAAACTCGATGCAAAGGATCATCCAGATCGAAAACCATGCTGTCTGTCAGATATTATGTAATTTCTCTCCAGGTGTTCTACCCAATTAGTTTTTTATTATTTTTCCAATATTTTTACTATTACACTTATTAATGATACAGGTCTATAATTGAGGAGATCTTCCCTGCTGCCACGTTTGTAGATTGGAACTATGTTAGCCTTTTTCCACACATCTGCTATGACTCCTGAGAAATCAGCTGAAGTGGAATGCTGAACTCAGGTGCACATTTTCTCAGAACCCATGGTGAAACTCCATCTGGGCCAACTGCTTTGTTCTTACTTAGCTCCAAGAGCATTTGTTTCACTTTGTCTCTAGATACCTCTATGCACTCTATGCTGTTCTCTGGGATTCTTGTTGTGTCTGGTTGTCTGAAGATCTCATTTTGTACAAACACACTTTGGAACTTTTCGTTTAATGCTTCACACATTTTTTTTTCATTTCCCGTGTACCTGTCCCCCATTTTCAACCTCTGAATATTATCCTTAACCTGCAGGTTGCTTTTAATGAATTTATAGAAAAGGCCCTGGATCTGATTTACATTTGTCTGCTATACCGTTCTCAAAGTTCCTCTTTGCCTCTCTCCTTACTGACGTGTAGTTGTTTCTCGCATCTTTGTATCGCTGGTATGTTTGGGGGGTTGGCCTCTTCCTATAATGATTCCATGCTTATGTCTTTTGATCTCTGGCACTCTCGCAATTTCTGTTGAACCAACCCTGTTTCCTTGGTCTGCATATATGTTTTGGTAGGAATGTTTGTGTGCCTTTATCGTATATTTCACAAAATTTGGCATACATCTCATTTACTTCCTTGCCTAGCAAAAAGTTTGTCCAATCATACCCATGAAGAAAATTTCAAAGTTCCCCATAGCGTCCTCTCTTGAAATCGAGTTTAACAACTGTTTCAATGTCCTCATTCTCTTCTAGATTATATCGCATTGCATATTTAATGTCCAGGAGGACGTGATCGCTCTTTCCCAAGGGCGGAAGGTACTGGATGTCAAATACCTCTTTTTCTTTCCGTAGTGAATACTAGATCCAGAACTGATGGAACATCCCTTTCCCTCATTCTTGTGGCCTGCTTGACTTGATACATAAATGTCTCCAAGATGAGGTTTACATTCCTGCCTGTCCAAATGTCCTCTGTTCTTGCCTCATAGGACTCCCAATCTATTGCCTTAAAGTTGAAGCCCCCAGTACCAACAATTGGGATTTATCTTTATCAGCTCTTTCCAAATCTGTCTCGTGACCATTATGAGGCTCTCTCATTTGTCATCCAGTTCTTCCTTTGTCAATGTGTTGCTTGCTGGTGAGCTGTAGGTATTTAAAATTATCAGCTTATCATCTTGATAACAGACCTGCAATGCCATTAAGTCAATATCTCGAGGGTTTTCAATTATTAACCCTCTTACCTTTAGGTGTTCTTTCGCCAGCAGAGCCACTCCTCCCCTCTTCCTAGTTTTCCTGTCACATCTCCAAACTGAGTAGCCCCTTGGGAATATGACCTCATTTAAAATATTTTCTTCAAGTTTCGTCTCTGTTAAGGCAACAATATCTGGGACAATGAGCTGAATTATATCCTTCAACTCCAATATTTTCGATCTTACTCCATATATGTTTGTATATACTATTTCCAGGAACATGTTCCCCTTCCATTTGTTTTTTATGCCCCCTATCTTTAATGATTTTGTTGCTCTGTCTTTATGTACCATTTCACAAGCTTTCCAGTCCCTGACACTTTGTAGAAAAAAGAATTCCTTTCTTCTTTATTTCTATCCCCATTTAGACGTTTCACTTCAGTGAGGTTCATTTTCATCTTTTCTCTGTCCTCCTTTGAGAGGTCTTGTCTTATTGACTAAAGTTTGCCATTCTCGTCACATTGCAATTTTCTGGTATTTCAAAGAACTTCTGTCACATACTTCACTCCATTAAACGTCACCCTTAAGGGGCGGTTCTTGTCTATCTCACATTTTCCTATCCTCCTAAAATCACTGACATGCTCCTTTGAATTAAGGCCTTCCTCCTTATACTACTATTTTTTCTATGATTTTCATGTCTTCTGCTGCTCGATCCACCCTAGATGAAATTTCCTTCTCTAAACATCCAAAAATTATTATGGACTTATGTCTATATGCAGTGTTTTGTACTAGTTTATTGTTGGTAACTAGTTCTTTCCTATACTGCTTGCCTAAGATCCGCTTCTTGTTTGTCATTTCTGGTTTTGACCTCCAAACACACTTCCTGAATCGTCTCTTTCTCTTTTACAACTTTGGCATATGTCTCTTTTATTTCTTCTTTATACTTTTCTAGATCTTTATTAACTTCCTCTATTTGAGTTGCCAATGAAGTTTCTCGTTGCAGATCCTTGCCTAACTCCATATTTGCCCTTAGGGTATCTTAGAGATGTTCACCATATGAGTCTATTTTCTTGTTAATTTCTTCAAATTCCCCACTCTTCACATTCCATGCCTCATTATCCCTTACTAGTTCCTTGATGTGTTTCTCCTGTAACCTTACCTTATTAGACAAGCTGGTAATTTCCTTATCTTGCTGAAAATACTTCCTTTTAAATTACAAAACTCAATCTTGAGACCTTCATTTTCTTGTTCTAATTTAATTACCTTTTCTTCATACTTCTTTAGCATGTCCCCAATAATCACTAACCAGCCAAGAAAACCACCTATTATTACATCTTGTAGTGAAAAACCTGCAAAACATTCCTTTGTTGTGGTGCTGTCCTCCCATGTGGAGGCGGCCATCTTTGTTAACTTTCTGCTGTTTTGAAAGATAACTTTTCTAGCCAAGATTTTCCATTCACAGACGATTATTTCTTATTTGTTAGTTCCTTTTCAAACTTCCTTGACCTTCATGTATTTCTCGAACACCACTTGCAACACTCACCCTACTCCCAACACTTTGGTTATATGAATTATCCTAGAGCCTGCAGCAGTGTGACTCCTCAGTGTGATGCTCACTCTCACCTCCCAAGTGGTGTGTGTGTGTGTGTGTGTGTTTACTTACCTAGTTACCTAGTTGTACTTACCTAGTTGTGCTTGCGGGGGTTGAGCTCTGGCTCTTTGGTCCCGCCTCTCAACTGTCAATCAACTGGTGTACAGGTTCCTGAGCCTGTTGGGCTCTATCATATCTACACTTGAAACTGTGTATGGAGTCATCCTCCACCACATCACTTCCTAATGCATTACATTTGTCAACCACTTTGACACTAAAAAAGTTCATTCTAATATATCTGTGGCTCATTTGGGCGACAATTTCCACCTGTGTCCCCTAGTGCGTGTGCCCCTTGTGTTAAATAGCCTGTCTCTATCTACCCTATCGATGCCCTTGAGAATCTTGAATGTGATGATCATGTCCCCCCTAACTCTTCTGTCTTCCAACGAAGTGAGGTTTAATTTCCGTAGTCTCTCCTCGTAGCTCATACCTCTCAGCTCGGGAACTAGTCTGGTGGCAAACGTTTGAACTTTTTCAAGTTTAGTCTTATGCTTGACTAGATATGGACTCCATGCTGGAGCCACATACTACAGGATTGGTCTGACATATGTGGTGTATAATGTTCTGAAAGATTCCTTACACAAGTTTCTAAAGGCCGTTCTTATGTTAGCCAACCTGGCATATGCCGCTGATGTTATCCTCTTGATATGAGCTTCAGGGGAAAGGTCTGGCGTGATATCAACCCCCCAGGTCTTTCTCTTCCTCTGGCTCTTGAAGTATTTCATCTCCCAAATGATACCTTGTATCTGATCTCCTGCTCCCTACACCTATCTTCTTTACATTACATTTGCCTGGGTTAAACTCTAACAACAATTTGTTCGACCATTCCTGCAGCTTGTCCTTGTATTCTTGAAGCCTCAAGCTGTCCTCCTCTGTCTTAATCCTTCTCATAATTTTAGCGTCGTCAGCAAACATTGAAAGGAATGAGTCTATACCCTCTAGGAGATCATTTACATATATCAGAAACAGGATAGGTCCGAGTATAGAGCCCTGTTGGACTCCACTGGTGACTTCACGCCAATCTGAGGTCTCACTCTGCACTGAAACTCTGATTCCTATTGCTTAGGTACTCCCTTATCCACTGAAGCGCCCTCCCAGTTACTCCTGCCTGTTTCTCCAGCTTATGCATCAGCATTTTATGGGGTACTGTGTCAAAGGCTTTCCGACAGTCCAAAAAAATGTTGTCCGCCCACCCTTCTCTTTCTTGCTTAATCTTTGACACCTGATCGTAGAATTCTACTAAGCCTGTAAGGCAAGATTTACTTTCCCTGACCCCATGTTCATGGGTTGTCACGAAGTCCCTTCTCTCCACATACTAGGTTTTTTATCACGATCTTCTCCTTCACCTTGCACGGTATACAAGTTAAGGACACTGGCCTGTAGTTCAGTGCCTCTTGTCTGTCACCCTTTTTGTATATTGGGACTACATTAGCTGTCTTCCATATTTCTGGTAGGTCTCCCGTTTCCAGTAACCTACTATACACTATGGAGAGTGGCAAACAAAGTGCTTCTGCACACTCTTTCAATACCCAATAGGTTTAGTAGGGGTCGTACCACATAGGCAGAACAAAAATTGCCACCGTTCATGAAGGCACGTGTACTGGTATATCACGTTCGCTCTCTGGAGAGGCGGGTTTGTTCTGTTCTTCGTTATTAAGCCTGCTGTCTTTTTTCGTCTTATAATAGATTGAGTTAAAGTTTTTGGTTAGAGTCATCTGACCATAACCTCATCACCCAACTCAATGCTGATACAAAGAAGATTGTTGCTTGCATCAAATGCCTCAACAGCAAAGTCAACAATGCTAAGAATGTGGTCACTTTCAATCAAATACAGTAAAATAAATAAATAAAATATATATATGTGTGTGTGTGTGTGTATAATATTTTAAGAATGGCATTCACACATTAACATGCATTCACCTTCCCCCATACTTGATATCCATATGTCTCTATGCACATAAACACACACTTTTATATGATCTAGACAAAGCCTAGAAGATGTTTACCCTTTGAGCCAAATAGTTGAGTTTTAATGCATTTCAAAACACACCCATATATATGATACATGCGTGCTTTGAAACACACACTCGTCATGTAGAATGCGCTGACATGTATCCATTCCTCACTTTCATCACCATATACGCACTCGCTCATTTTCTCGTCCCCCCATTCTCGCACACATTCTCACACAGGTAAGTGGGTTAAATATATATATATATATATATATATATATATATATATATATATATATATATATATATATATATATGTATATATATATATATATATATATATATATATATATATATATATACATATATATATATATATATATATATATATATATATATATATATATATATATATATATATATATATATATATATATATATATGAGACCTGGTCGAAGACCGGCTCACATAGGGACGCTAAGCCCCGGAAACATTGCAAGGTACTCACCCGCCAATTTGTGCTTGCGGGCGTTGAGCTCTGGCTCTTTGGTCCCACCTCTCAACTGTCAATCAACTGGTAATTACCTAAGTGTAGTTACAGGATGAGAGCTACGGTCGTGGTGTCCCGTCTTCCCAGCACTCTTTGTCATATAACGCTTTGAAACTGGTGTACAGGTTCCAAGGCAACACACACGCTCGCATGTACGAATGAACAGTTTCCACTTTATCTCCCGTTTTTTTCTGGAATCTGCTTCCATATATATTTGTGTGTATAGATAGGTAGGCATACATGCATATCCCCCATAATTTCTAGTAACACTAACACACACACCACACACACACACACACACACACACACACACACACACACACACACACACACACACACACACACACACACACACACACACACACACACACCCGTTCTCGCACTTTTGTATAGTCAGTGTTGACTTGTTAAATGCGTGCATATGTGACATACTAAGCATACTAGTTTGCCTTGAAGAGCTTCATAGAAAACACCGACCTTACCTAACCTTAGTATGTTAAGATAAGCATCTTTTTGCTTCGTGGTTGCAATTGTTACTTAACCTATTATAGGAATAGGTTAAGTAATGGTTGTGGTTGCGAAGTAATGAGATGCTTATCTTAACATATTAAGAAGGTTAGGTAAGGTCGGTGTTTTCTGCGAAGCGTTTCGAGGTGGGCTGGTATGTTTAGTGTGTCACATATGCACGTGTTTGGTGAGTCAGTGTTGGCTGTAAGAGAGTGCGAGAACGGGTTGCGCACACACACACAGTGTTTGTTATTTTTTTGTCGTTATATTTTACTGTTATTGTAAAACACAGTCTGCGGTGTTTAGTAAGTTTTCAGTTTATGAAAAGTCAAGATTGGAAATATGTGGTGACTGTGTCGAGAAATACAAGGGTAACACTTTGTTTTGCTGCGCCGGTGTTTGACCGACGCCGATTTGTTTGGTACGACTTATTCGAAAGGCCAATAATTATTACCAATTACTTATTGTACTGTTTAGAGTCGTATGCAAATGTTGGGGGAGTTCGTAGTTGTTTGACAATTACTCTAATGCTTACTTGGGGAGGCGGTCGGCCGAGCGGACAGCACGCTGATCTTGTGATCATGTGGTCCTGGGTTCGATCCCAGGCGCCGGCGAGAAACAATGGGCAGAGTTTCTTTCACCCTATGCCCCTGTTACCTAGCAGTAAAATAGGTACCTGGGTGTTAGTCAGCTGTCACGGGCTGCTTCCTGGGGGTGGAGGCCTGGTCGAGGACCGGGCCGCAGGGACACTAAAAAAGCCCCGAAATCTTCTCAAGATAACCCATGGTAAGATTTCGTCCGGCCCAATAGCTTTTCTTACGTCCAGTTCCAATAGGTGCTTCTTGACCTCATCTCTTGTAATTTCGAACCCTTCCAAGGTCGCCTAGTTTGCTGCCACCTCTCCTAGCGCCGTGGCCTCTCCTTGTTCTATTGTTAAGACCTCCTGGAACCTTTTGTTGAGTTCTTCACACACCTCTTTGTCATTCTCGGTGTACCTGTCCTCACCCGTCCTAAGTTTAATCACCTGTTCCTTCACTGTTGTCTTCCTCCTGATGTGACTGTGTAGTAGCTATGGTTCGGTCTTGGCTTTATTAGCTATATAATTTTCATACCTTTTCTCAGCTGCTCTTCTCACACTAACATACTCGTTCCTGGTTCTCTGGTATCTCTCTCTACTTTCTGGTGTTCTGTTATTACGGAAGTTCCTCCATGTCCATTTTTTCAGCTCCTTTGCTTGCATACATTCCCTATTAAACCAAGGATTCTACGTTTGCTTCTCGGTTTTATTCTGTCGGGCCGGGATAAACCTGCTTACAGCCTCCTGACACTTTTGGGTGACATAGTCCATCATGTGTGTGTTCATCTAGTTGTGTTTGCGGGGGATGAGCTCTGCTCTTTCGGCCCGCCTCTCAACTGTCAATCAACTGTTTACTAACTACTTTTTTTCCACATTTCACACACACACACACACACACACACACCATGGAACAGCCTGAGCAAGACCTAAGCCCTCCATCCCCCACTCCACCTTCCCCCAAACCCCTGTCAACTACATCGCAGGAGGGCGTGCCCTCTCCCCAAGCAATCCCTGCCCCCTCACCCCCAGGACTTCTTCCTGCCCCAAGCAAGCATGAGCAAGACCTAAGGCCTCCATCCCCCACTCCACCTCCCCCTGAACCCCTGGCAACTACCTCACAGGAGGATGAGCCTACCTAAGTAGCAATGACCATGGAACAACTTCCTACACTTGTGGGGGAGTGATGGTGAAATTGGATATAAGAAAGTGAGCTTCAAGGTAATGTACTCAAACATTGATGTGATTACCAATAAAGCAAGTGAACTGACAGAAAGGGCGCAAGAAGAAAACCCTGATGTAATAGGACTCATGGAAACAAAATTGTCAGGAGTCATAACAGATGCTGTGTTCCCAAATGACTACTATATAGTAAGGAAAGAGAGGGAAGGGAGAGGAGGTGGAGGAGTGGCTCTGCCGATAAGGAAGGACTGGATGAGATGAGATGGAAATTCCGGACTGTGACGGATTCAGAGATTACATAACAGGAACTATAACAATGGGTGGACCTAAGATAATAGTGGCAGTCATTTACAACCCTCCCCTAAATGACAAAAGACCTAGGCAGGAGTTTGATAGGAACAACATGGCAACCATTAATATAATAGAGATAGCAGCTTCAGTTGCCTGCAAGAACGGCTCAAGACTCTTAATCATGGGCGATTTCAACCATGGAAAGATTGAGTGGGAGAATAGGGACCCACATGGTGGTACAGATACGTGGAGAGCTAAACTCTTGGAAGTGGCTACAAGGAACTTTCTGAGCCAGCATGTCAAGCTGGCAAGAGTGAACCACAAGAGTGAGAGGCAATGATGAACCAGCTAGACTCGACTTGATATTCACCCTGAATGAGTCAGAAATAAGGGAAGTCAAAGTTGAAGCCCCCAAAGGAATGAGTGACCACAGTGTACAGACTTTTGAGTACTTGGTGGAGGTAGGGATAACCTATCCAAGGATGGGATCGGAGGGAAAAATACTAAATTACCGAAGAGGAAAATATGATGAGATGAGGAACTTCCTCAGGGGAATACCATGGGAAACAGAACCTAGAGACAAGAATGTGCAGGACATGATGGATTTTGTCACCCAGAAGGGCCAGGAAGCTGCAGAGAGGTTTATCCCCGTTCAAAAAGAGAAAAACGAAAAACAACAGAAAAACCCATGGTTCAATCAGGAATGCAAGGTAGCGAAGCAACTGAGTAAAAGAACATGGAGAAACTGCAGAAATAACAGAACAATGGAGAGCAAAGAGAGATACCAGAGGGCCAGAAATGAGTACCTCAGAGTGAGGAGGGAAGCAGAGAGACAGTTTCAAAACGACATAGCGAATAAAGCCAAGACCCAACTAAAGACCCAGCCAGGAGTTTTCCTCCTGATGTGGCTGCTCCACAGCCACATCAGGAGGAAAACAGCAGTGAAGGAACAAGTGATGAAACTGCGAAAAGGGAAGAACAGATACACAGAGAATGACAAGGAGGTGTGTGGAGAACTCAACAAGAGATTCCAGGAGGTGTTCACATTAGAACAAGGAGAAGCCCCTGCACTAAATGAGGAGGCAATCCAAGCAACCTTGGAGGAATTTGACCTCACCAGTGATGATGTCAAAGGGTGTCTGCTGGAGCTGGATGTGACAAAGGCTGTTGGGCCTGTCAGAATCTCACCATGAATACTAAAGGAAGGTGCAGAAGCACTAAGTGTACCACTCTTTATGGTGTATAACAGGTCACTGGAAACAGGAAACTTACCAGAAAGTTGGATGACAGCTAACGTAGTCCCAATATACAAGACGGGTGACAGGCAAGAGGCACTGAACTACAGGCCAGTTTCCTTAACTTGTATACCATGCAAGGTGATGGAGAAGATCGTAAGCAAAAGGCTCGTAGAGCACCTGGAGGGAAATAACTTTGTAACGCACCACCAACATTGGTTCAGGGATGGTAAATCGTGCCTCACAGGTTTAATAGAATTCTATGACCAGTCAACAAAAATTAGGCAGGAAAGAGAAGGGTGGGCCGACTGCATTTTTCTGGACAGCCAGAAAGCCATTGACACAGTACCCCATAAAAGGCTGTTAAAAAAGTTGGAGCAACAGGCAGGAGTAAAAGGTAAGGTGCTCCAGTGGATAAGGGAATACTTAAGCAACAGGAAACAGCGAGTAACTGGGAGGGGGGAGACATCAGAGTGGCGAGATGTCACCAGCGGAGTCCCACAGGGCTCAGTACTTGGACCCATCCTGTTTCTAATATATGTAAACGATCTTCCGGAGTGTATAGACTCGTTCCTCTCAATGTTTGCTGATGATGCAAAAATTATGAGAAGAATCAAGACGGATGAAGAAAGAGACTACAGGATGACCTGGACAAACTGAAGGAATGGTCTAGAAAATAGCTGCTAAAGTTCAACTCAGGAAAGTGTAAGGTAATGAAATTAGGCGAAGGAAGAAGGAGGCTGAACACAAGGTATCATCTGGGAGGTGGAAATCCTGCAAGAGTCAAATAAAGAGAAAGATCTGGGGGTTGATATCACACCGAACTTGTCCCCAGAGGCCCAAATCAAAAGAATATCATCAGCGGCATATGCTAGACTGGCCAACATAAGAACTGCCTTTAGAAACTTGTGTAAGGAATCATTCAGGATCCTGTATACCACTTATGTAAGACCAATCCTGGAGTATGCAGCTCCAGCCTGGAGTCCATACCTAGTTAAACACTAGACAAAGTTAGAGAAAATTCAGCGGTATGCCACCAGGCTCGTCCCGGAACTGAGAGGAATGAGCTACGAGGATAGGTTAGAGGAGCTGAACCTCATATCCCTGGAAAACAGAAGAGTAAGGGGAGATATGATAACCACCTACAAAATTCTCAGGGGAATTGACAGGGTGCACAAAGACAAACTCTTCAGCACGGGTGGGACACGAACAAGACGACACAGGCGGGAAACTTAGTACCCAAATGAGTCGCAGAGACGTTAGAAATAATTTTTTCAGTGTCAGAGTAGTTAATAAATGGAATGCACTAGAAAGTGATGTGGTGGAGGCTGACTCCATACACAGTTTCAAATGTAGATATGATAGAGCCCAGTAGGCTCAGGAATCTGTACACCAGTTGATTGACAGTTGAGAGGCGGGACCAAAGAGCCAAAGCTCAACCTCTGCAAGCACAATTAGGTGAGTACACCCCAGGAAGCATTCCGTGACAGCTAACTAACTCCCAGGTACTTATTTACTGCTAGGTAACAGGGGAAATCAGGTTGACAGAAACTTTGCCCATTTGTTTCTGCCTGGTGCAGGAATCGAACCCGCGCCACAGAATTACGAGTCCTGCGCGCTATCCACCAGGCCCCTCTGGTGTGTGTGTGTGTTGAGGAAATGTGTGCGAACACACACACTTGCTAGAACACACAGGTGTGTATGCTACAGGTGAACGATATTATATATTTCTGTCCGTCTGTCACAAAGCCATGCAATTTTCTGCGACTAAATTTACGAGAACATGTGTGTTTGTTTGTGTGTGTACTCACCTAGTTGTACTTGAGCTCTGGCTCTTTGGTCCCGCCTCTCAACTGTCAATCAACTGGTGTACAGATTCTGGAGCCTATTGGCTGGAACCTATTCTGGAGCTTCTATAAAATCTATATTTGAAATTGTGCATGGAGTCTGCCTCCACAACATCACTGCCTATTGCATTCCATTTGTTATCTATTCTGACCCTGAAAAAAATATTTGTAATATCTTTGTGGCTCATTTGGATATTGAATTTCTACCTGTGTCCCCTTGTCCATGTTCCACCCGTGCTAAATAGTTTGTCATTGTCCACCCTGTCAATTTACATGAGAAATTTGTAGGTGGTTATCATGTCTTCCCTTACTCTTCTGTCTTCCAGGTACGTGAGATTTAGATCCCGTAGCTCATACCACTCAGTTCTGGGATAGTCTGGTGGCATACCTCTGAACCTTCTCTAACTTTGTCTTGTGTTTAACTAGTTATAGACGCTAGGGTGGAGT
Organism: Procambarus clarkii; assembly: GCF_040958095.1. Taxonomy (NCBI): domain Eukaryota; kingdom Metazoa; phylum Arthropoda; class Malacostraca; order Decapoda; family Cambaridae; genus Procambarus; species Procambarus clarkii. The sequence continues at coordinate 11,327,507 of NC_091170.1, forward strand.
TAAATAATCCAGGATTGGTCTAACATTTATTAGCTATAAAGCGGTCTTGGCTTTATTAGCTATATCTTTTTCACACTTTCTCACAGCTTCTCTTCTCACACTAACATACTCATTCCTGGTTCTCTAGTAACTCTCTCTGCTTGTGTATGTGTGTGTACTCACCTAATTGTGCTAATTTTATGTATGTGTGTGTGTGTGTAATCACCTAATTGTACTTACCTAATTGTGCTTGTGGGTGGTTGAGCTTTAGCTCTTTGGTCCTGCCTCTCAACTGTCAATCAACTAGTGTACAGATTCCTGAGCCTACTGGACTCTATCATATTTACATTTGAAACTGTGTATGGAGTCAGCCTCCACCACATCACTTCCTAATGCATTCCATTTGGCAACTAGTTTGACACTAGAAAAGTTCTTTCTAATATCTCTGTGGCTCATTTGGGCACTCAGTTTCCACCTGTGTCCCCTAGTGAGTGTGCCCCTTGTGTTAAATAGACTAGCTTTATCTGCCCTATCAATTCCCTTGAGAATCTTGAATGTGGTGATCATATCCCCCCTAACTCTTCTGTCTTCCAGCGAAATGAGGTTTAATTCCCGTAGTCTCTCCTCGTAGCTCATACCTCTCAGCTCGGGTACTAGGCTAGTGGCAAACCTTTGAACCTTTTCCAGTTTGGTCTTATCCTTGACTACATATTGACTCCATGCTGGGGCTGCATACTCCAGAATTGGCCTGACATATGTGATATACAAAGTTCTGAATGATTCCTTACACAAGTTTCCGTTCTTATGTTGGCCAGCCTGGCATATACCGCTGATGTAATCCTCTTGATATGGGCTGCAAGATACAGGTCTGACGTGAAATCGACCCCCAAGTCTTTTTCTTTCTCTGACTCTTGAAGTATTTCATCTCCCAGATGATACCTTGTATCTGGCCTCCTGCTCCCTACACCTATCTTCATTACATTACATTTGCTTGGGTTAAATTCTAAAAACCATTGCTTGACCATTCCTTCAGCTTGTCTAGGTCTTCTTGAAGCCTCAAGCAGTCCTCCTCTGTCTTAATCCTTCTCATAATTTTGGCATCGTCCGCAAACATTGAGAGAAATGAATCTATACCTTCCAGGATATCACTTACATATATCATAAACAAGATAAGACGGGTACAGAGCCTTGTGGAACTCCACTGGTGAATTCACGCCAATCTGAGGTCTCACCCCTCACCGTAACTCTCTGCTTCCTATTGCTTAGGTACCCCCTTATCCACTGGAGCACCTTACCAGCTACACCTGCCTTTCTCTCCAGCTTATGTACCAGCCTCTTATGCGGTAATGTGTTAAAGGCTTTCCGACAATCCAAGAAAATGCAGTCCGCCCATCCTTCTCTTTCTTGCTTAATCTTTGTCACCTGGTCGTCTTGGGCCTCCGATCATGGCTTCAAGTTCTCTACTTCTAAGACTTGTGCCATGACTTTTACGCGGAAACGGGTCGTTCTTCGTCCCTCTTTGTCACTTTATGGTCATCCCCTTGAGTACAAAGATTCCGCGAAGCTTTAGGGGTTATTCCTTGACACTCGTTTGTCTTGGTCTCCCCATATCTCTTACCTCCGTGTTGAGTGCTCTAAGGCCCTTACCCTCCTTCGGGTCTTATCCCATACTTCTTGGGGGGCAGATAGGCGCACTCTCCTTGCTTTACATTCCTCTCTCGTCCTGTCTAAGCTCGATTATGGTTGCCCTGCTTACTCGTCTGCTTCTCCTTCTACTCTTCGCCGTCTTGATGCTTTGCACCATACTGGGTTGCGTCTCAGTTCTGGTGCCTTTCGTTCGACTCCCGTCCTTAGCTTGTATGTTGACACTGGCTTCCTGTCTCTCCGGGACCGCCGTGATCGCTACTGTCTTCGCTATCTTGCGCGGTCCTTACAACATCCTTCCTCTCGCCTCTGTCGTGCTTTAACTTTTACCCCTCCTGCGGTTCCTGTTCCTCTTCACCACCTCCCTCTTTCTGCCCGGTTATCTCGCCTACAGGATTCTCTTTCCGTTCGTATTTCTAATGTTTCTCCTCGTGTTGTTCCTTCTTTGCCCCCGTGGAGAGTCCCTCTTCCGCGGTTTTGTACATCCTTGACCCGTATCACTAAAGCTTTTACCCCTCCTACGGTTCAAAAACGCCTTTTCCTTGAGCACTTTTCTTCTCACTCCCGCTCCGTTTCTGTCTTCACCGATGGGTCTAAGTCTGCGGACGGTGTTGGCTACTCTGTTGTTTTTCCTGATCGCACTTATATGTGTCGCTTACCTCCGGAGACTAGCATCTTTACAGCGGAGCTTTATGCTATTCTCTATGCTCTTCGTCTCCTGCTTTCTCGTTGTCAGTCTTCCTTTGTAGTTGTTGTTGACTCTCGTAGTGCCCTCATGGCTCTCGGGTCCTTTAATCCGGTTCATCCAGTAGTTGTCGAGATCTAGCATTGGCTGTTTCTTGTTCACAGTAAATTTAAGTCGGTTGAGTTTTGTTGGGTTCCCAGCCATATTGGTGTGTCTTTAAATGAGCGTGCGGATGCTGCCGCCAAGGAAGCTGTCCGCTCTTGTCCCATCTCTCGTAAAGGTATTCCATATTCCGACTTTTACCCGGTTATCCATTCCTCCGTCCTTACCCGTTGGCAAGCTTCTTGATCGTCTGTTACTGGTGACAAACTACATACTCTTAAATGTTGTGTTTCCTCGTGGCCGTCCTCCTTCCACCGTAACCGGCGATGGGAAACAGCTCTGGTGAGGTTGCGTATTGGACATATTCGCTTAACCCATGGTCACTTGATGGAGCATCGCCCTGCTCCTTATTGTCCTAGCTGCATTGTCCCTCTTACGGTCGTGCATGTCCTTCTTGAATGTCCTGACTTCCAGGACGAGCGTGTGTCTTGCTTTCCGACCGCCCCTCGCGGTCAAGTGTCCCTCAATAGAATTCTTGGTGACTTGGATACTTTTGATATCGTTCGCGTTATGCGTTTTTGTTCTTGTATTGGCATCCTTGGTGATATTTAGCGCCCTCTGATTATTCTGCGCATTTGAATGTGCTACATAGCCTTCCCGGTTTGGTGCCTTCTTTTGATAATTACCTACTTTGTCACTTAGTCGTAAAATTCTATTAAGCCAGTCATGCAAGATTTAATCTCCCTGAACCCATGTTGGCGATTTGTCACGAAGTTCCTTCTCTCCAGATGTGTTACCAGGTTTTTTCTCACGATCTTCTCCATCACCTTGCATGGTATACAAGTCAAGAACACTGGCCTGCAGTTCAGTGCCTCTTGCCTGTCGCCCTTTTTGAATATTGGCAACACATTCGCCGTCTTCCATATTTCTGGTAGGTCTCCCATCTCCAGTGACCTCCCATCTCCTTGCCACTCTCCATACACAATGGAGAGTGGCAAGCAAAGTGCCTCTGCACACTCTTTCAGTACCCATGGTGAGATCCCATCTGGACCAACAGCCTTTCTAACATCCAGATCCAGCAGGTGTCTCTTGACCTCCTCTCTCGTAATTTCGAACCCTTCTAAGGCCGCCTGGTTTACTTCCCGTTCTCCTAGCACAGTGACCTCACCTTGTTCTATCGTGAAGACTTCCTGGAACCTCTTGTTGAGTTCTTTACACACCTCTTTGTCACTCTCTGTATACCTGTCCTCGCTTGTTTTAAGTTTCAATATCTGTTTTCGCACTGTTGGTTTCTTTCTGATGTGACTGTGGAGTAGCTTTGGTTCGGTCTTGGCTTTGTTTGCTATATCATTTTCATAACTTTTTCTCTGCTTCTCTTCTCACCGTGACATACTCATTCCTGGTTCTCTGGTATATCTCTCTGCTTTCTGGTGTTCTGTTATTCCGGAAGTTCCTCCACGCCCTTTTGTTCAGTTTCTTTGCTTTCATACATGCCCTATTATACCATGGATTCTTGTTTTGCTTCCCGGATTTTTCCCTTTGGGCCGGGATGAACCTGTTTACTGCCTCCTGACACTTTTGGGTGACATAGCCATCATATCTTGTACAGACTTATCTCTGAGGTCTGTGTCCCAAGGTATTTCTCTTAGGAAACCTCTCATTTCTTCATAATTCCCCTTTCGGTATGCCAGCCTTTTGCTTCCTAGTTCTTTTTTTTGGGAGATAATTCCTAGCTCTACCAGGTACTGAAAGTTCAGTACACTGTGATCACTCATTCTCAAGGGTGCTTCCATCTTAACTTCCCTTATATCCCACTCATTTAGGGTAAATATCAAATCAAGCATTGCTGGTTCATCTTCTCCTCTCATTTTGTTGGTTCCTTGATGTACTGGCTTAGAAAGTTTCTTGTTGCCACGTCCAGCAGCTTAGCTCTCCATGTTTCTGATCCTCCATGCAGGGTCTCTGTTCTCCCAATCTACCTTCCCATGGTTGAAATCTCCCATGATTAGTAGTCCAGATCCATTCCTGCTAGCAACAGAAGCTGCTCTCTCTATTATGTTATGGTACCCAAGTTGTTTCTATCATATTCCTGTCTGGGGCTTATGTCATTTGGTGGTGGATTATATATGACTACCACTATAATTTTTTGTCATCCTGTTGTTATGGTACTTATTATGTAGTATTATAGACTGTGGGTTGGTTGGTGTTGTCGTCGTTGATCCTTCTCTACGGACAACCCAACCCACAACTCGGTAGAGTGCTTATACTAGGAGATCACCCTTGGCGCTTCTGGCTCTTGGAGAGGGGCTCAACGTCACACGTTTAGGGGATGCGGCTCCAACACTTAGCCTCGTTGTCACGTGCACACACCCACTCGAGCCGCTGTGACTCCCCACTCTCTCCTTAGGTGATATGATCTCCTCAATCCCCTTTTTGACTTATTAGTATTACCTTTTACTCTGTCCACGGCAGTGGTTCTTGGTTCTTTCTCTCTCTCTCTCCTTCTTTACTACCTCCTGGGAAGCCTCACTAGGACAAGGGCAAACACCAGCAAATTGGGATACATTTACTGGACAAAGCACATACACGATACATACACACATATAATAATAATGAATCCTATACTCTATAATATCACAATCAGGTTGCACTCCAACACCATCAGAACTCTATTATCAGCTTATCAAGTGGTATCCTATCTCCTGGTTCACCACCTGATACTATCAACCTCCTCAAGTTGATCAAGTCTACATACGCTGTTGCACTATCAGCAAGATAATGTATATATAGAAAATCAGCATTTGAATGCAATAACATATACCAGTATAAATGTTCATTGATACTTCAGTATAAAAAACTCCTTGACGTAAGAATGCCAACAGTCACTCACCTCTCACTGCGTCTTGCACGCTACTGACAACCAAACACTATCAACTCCCTATAAGTAATCCACCAGAACTTCCCCTTCCACCTCTGGAAGTTCACTACCCTAATATCCTTAGGTTCTTCCGGGCTTCACTACCAGGATCCTCTGCAGCTCCTCCAGGCTGCTATCATGAAGTTTCCTTGAGCAACTACGGTGCTTCACCCTTCTGCTAGGGTCCTCCACAGCTCTCTTGGCTGCTACACCATGAAGTTTCCCCGAGCAACTGTGGTGCTTCTCCACCTCTACAGAAGCACGTGACACTCCTCTTCACTGCTGCTTCTCCTCACAGCTCGAGGTCCTCTGCTCCACTACCTTGGAGTCTCATCAGCTACTTCATCTGCTGGCTTCGAAGTTCTCAGCAACTTCTTCCCCAAAGAACAAACCTGCAACCCATCGACACTCCAATAAAATGTTCCCCTTTAACACATGAACAAAAATAACCACACAATATGCTTGCCTCAAACCTCTATCTGTTCTCTACATACAGTGAGAGTGGACTCCCCCGTTTTGGGCGGGTCCATACTCCACCTCGCCTGGCGGCGGTCCTCACTCGCTGGGAGGGTCTTCCTCCATCCGGAGCCAGGCTCCCTCAGTCGTCCGCCAGCGCTCAGAGGGGGCGGACGTCGCTCCGTGTTCCTCCCTCTCCACTCTCTTATTTCAGGCTTTCTGCCTTATTAAAACATGTCTAACTTATAAAATAAACATCGCTACTGTCGCTGGGCACACGACCAACTACAAGTGATCACTATGAACTGGCGTATATCGTGCTTACCACAGATTAATTGATCGAGGGCGCTTTCCCTCTGACGGCGTCTGGTCAGGGCGCTCCACACAGCCCACGAAAATGCCTCTGAGTAGCTTATTAAACTCTGCTCGTCGACCAGGACTTGATTCCACAACGTTCCCAGCTCGGTTCCACAGCTGGCACGTCTACACACTTCTCTTCTCTTCGAGATATATCACTAGGGGTTCCCTTCTGGCGGGAGCTCACGGAGCGCGGCTTCCCCCTGCGATGTCTGGCACTCAAGTGAGGTCAAGGTCCTCCGGAAGCGAGCCTCACGCCTCCAGCAAAATGTCCACATCTCCTAGCCAGTCATTTATCTATTTCTTTACTTACTGCCCATAATCTTAAATTGTTTTACATATCCAACCAGCCATTTTTCATATGGGTTATCACCTCAATATTTGCTAGACCTTCTAGTTAGGTCAGGCTTGCTGAATAACTCTCAAGGAGGGAGACTCGTTTCTCCTGTAGGCTGAGATCATAACAGTAGTCACTGAAACCTTCACAGCCCTGAATAACCATCTCCTCAAAATTCCAGCCTTTTCTTACCAGCAGAACTACACCACCACCACCTCTTCCTTCCGTCTCTCTCCTCATAACATAATAGTCCTGTGGGAACACTGCATTTGTTCTGGTTTTCGTTTGCTTTGTTTCTGTGAGAGATATTATGTCAGGGTTTTCCTCTAGTACCCATTCTCCAAGCTCATTTGCTTTATTCGTAATTCCATCTATATTAGTGTACATTGCCTTGAGGCTCACTTTCTTCTGTCCCTTCTCAAATCGCCTCCTTGGTGAGTGTTCTGCTGGTTAGGGAAGCTGTTCCATGGGTGTTAGGATTTGTGAGGTGGATAACAGGGTTGCAGAGGATACTGGGATGAGGGGTGGGGGTGGGGGGTCAAGTGAAGGAGGAGGGACACAGAGGGTATGGGGTGAAAGGGGAGGGAGGACAGGAAGGAAAAGGGGGAGGGGGGACTTGGCGTGAGGAGGGGAGGGGTAGAAGGGTGGGGATTTTTTTTTTGTTTTTTTTTATTATTATTTTCTACCACAGACGTGGCCACACATTTACAATGCTAACCAGAATATATATACAAATCCACAAGGGCAGTGACGAGGATTCGAACCTGCGTCTGGGAGCATCCCAGACACTGCCTTAATCGACTGAGCTACGACAGGGTAATCGACAGGTCAGTCGATTAAGACAGTATCTGGGATGCTCCCAGACGCAGGTTCGAATCCTCGTCACTGCCCTTGTGAATTTGTTCATTTGATGCATCACGTTAGTGTGATCTCTGTGTGTGAATATATATACATTTTCTAATGTCTTCCATGGACAGGGTGAGAGATTTGTCAAACATACATTTCAGAGATTTATTGAACAGCCACAGAAGGTGATCGTAGTGCATTTAAAATGTTAGGCTCAGCTACATACGTAAATACATAGATACATAGATTTATGAATGCATTAATGTGAATTTATAATGGTGAAATGCAATTCTGATCAGCTTTATACACATACACACACACATACATACATACACACATACATACACACACACACACACACACACACACACACACACACACACACACACACACACACACACACACACACACACACACACACATACATACATACATATATACACATACATACACATATATTTGTCTCTTTTACTCTGACAGGGTGAGATAGCTGACAAAAGAAACTAGTGTGCAATTAAGAACTTAACCACTGAAGGTGATTAAGATGCTATTACAAACTCAGGTTATATAGTTACATTACATGGTTAATCTAGGGTACAAGTCCAATATATCATCAAGTGTTCCAGTACTCATATAGTAGTTACAGAGTTCAGCATACCTCAGCCCAGGAGGGCGAAAGTTAGACAATATAGGACATTCTACAATATAATGTTCAAGTGAGTGCATGTTTTCTCTTTCACAAAGTTGACACATTGTGGACTCGACATTTGGGTTTCGAGAAAGCTGCCAGATACGTCTATATCCCAGGCGTATTCTGGCCACTATAACATCACATTGCCTAGTTCTTGCTCTATTAGTCCCATATGTGAATGTCTCCTCACGATATCTATCATAATATTTAATACTGCAACTTTCAGGTCTTTGTGAATTTGCTAGGTCGGTGAGATCTTCATTAGATATTTGTTTAAGTATTCTCTTTGTCACTGCTAGTGAAACACCCATATCAATTTCTACTACTGGTTTCCTACAAGCTGTCTTTGCAAGCATATCAACAGTGTCATGCCTTGAGATGCCAACATGTGATGGTATCCATAGGAATTTAATTTCAAATCTGTTTTCTTTAGCAGCTAAAACATTCATTCGAATATCACTGACTATTTTCTGGGTATCCCTACTATGTGCATTCAGTGCCAGGAGTGCACTCTGCGAGTCACAGTATATAAGTCCACTGCCTTTGTCTTTTAAAAATTCAGTGGCAAGGTATATGCCTGCAAGTTCGGTTTGAGTTGTACTTGCCCAATCATTGACGCGCTTCATTGCTGTATGTACGAGAGAAGATTGTTCAAATATATTACATGCACATCCAGTACATCGTCCACCTTCTTCTACAGAGCCGTCGGTATAGCACTGATACACATTGTTACCCATACTCTGAGTACTTTCAGTGATGCTTTTCAGTGTTAACTGTTTTAATAATGTGGAGTGTACACTATCTTTCTTGGGTGCATTTACAAAATCAACTGATAGATCCCAATTATCCCATGGAGTAATTGGTTGATTAATCATTAATTGGGTTGGGTACATATTTAAGAATTTGATGGAATTGGCTACCTTGTAGAACCAAAATGCATAATCAGATTTCACTCTTCTCCTAAAGACCTCAGGTGAGTGTAGCATATTAGAAAGTTTTTCATGGAACTTCATGTGTTGTCGAGATCTACTCAAGAATACAAAGGAGAAGATTCTAACAAGGAAGAGCTACCGGCAATATGTGGGAGAATTCAAAAATGTATTCCTCCAGAGGGACATGACGAGGGAGGAGAGACCCATGGCAGCAGAAGCAAGGAAGAGGCGCAGGACGAGAGAGGAAAACCAGGAAACCATAGTTCCCAATACAACATCCCCGGGAGTGGGTGTGGGGGGTGGGGGGTGGGGGGGAGGGAGATTTGGCTGAGCATTTGAGTGGAGGGAGGGAGGGTTTGGGGTAGGGGAGTTTTCTATGCAGAGGAGGGTGGTGGGGTTGCCCTCCCCACTGGTGTTACTGGGTAGCTGGTTGTGGGTTCTCCCATCGCCTCTGGGGATGTTGTGTTGTGAGCTATGGTTTCCTGGTTTTTCTCTCTCGCGCTGTGCCTCTTCCTTGCTTCTGCTGCCATGGCTCTCTCCTCCCTCATCATGCCCCACGGGAGGAATACACTTTTGAATTCTCCCACATATTACAGGTAGCCCTTCCTTGTTAGAATCTTCTCCTTTGTGTTCTCGTTTGCAAACACTATCTTTAACACATGGTCGCGGTCTTTGTTGTACCAGCCTAGCCTGAAAACCTTCTCAATGCTATGCTCAGCCCCTTCCATGTCTAGTGCCTTCAGTATTTCATTCACTGCTGCTTTGTCCTTATCTGATCTACCACTGATCTTTTCCTTTCCAGCAGCTGGCTAGAGGAGCGTGCCACTTCCTGTGATGTGGCTGCTTTCATGGCTACCTCCATCACTGCAGACATTAATTGAGAGTTATTTTCTTTTAGCATTTCTGCAAATGTTGCTTTTATTGTGGCATTCTCTTCCAAAATACTATTACCACCTTATCCCGGGATGATTTTCTGAGTCTCAGCATCGATACCGTTCTTTTTGAGGGCTCTAATCTCCTCCTTTGCTCCTGTCAGCTCATTTTTCAGGTTGCTTATTTTGTTCATTTGCTGCATCATTTCTTGCATCTCACTCTTGATGTCCTCCAGAAACTGGGTGAACATTTCCTTCATTTCGTCACCTTGACTTTTCCTTGTTTCTCTGTTACCTCTGGCTATCATGCTTGCCCCTGTTCCTAGTTGTGCCGTGATAGGATTTGTCAGGAGGGCAGAGAGAGAGAGAGAGAGGGAGCTAGTGGGAGAGAGGGGTAAGAGTGGGTTAGAGAGTGGGTTGAGAGGGAGGGGTGAGAGAGAGGGATAAGAGAGAGACAAACACACGTGCATGCGTGTGTTTGTGTGTGTGCTCGTGTGTGTGTGCTCGTGTGTGTGTGCTCGTGTGTGTGTGTGTGTGTGTGTGTGTGTGTACTCACCTAGTTGTACTCACCTAGTTGTGCTTGCGGGGGTTGAGCTCTGGCTCTTTGGTCCCGCCTCTCAACCGTCAATCAACAGGTGTACAGGTTCCTGAGCCTATTGGGCTCTATCATATCTACACTTGAAACTGTGTATGGAGTCAGCCTCCACCACATTGCTTCCTAATGCATTCCATTTGTCAACCACTCTGACACTAAAAAAGTTCTTTCTAATATCTCTGTGGCTCATTTGGGCACTCAGTTTCCACCTGTGTCCCCTAGTGCGTGTGCCCCTTGTGTTAAATAGCCTATCTTTATCAACCCTGTCGATTCCCTTGAGAATCTTGAATGTGGTGATCATGTCCCCCCTAACTCTTCTGTCTTCCAACGAAGTGAGGTTCAATTCCCGTAGTCTCTCCTCCTAGCTCATACCTCTCAGCTCGGGTACGAGTCTCGTTGCAAACCTCTGAACCTTTTCCAGTTTCATTATATGCTTCTTCAGATGGGGACTCCATGATGAGGCGGCATACTCTAAGACTGGCCTCACATAGGCAGTGTAAAGCGCCCTAAATGCCTCCTTACTTAGGTTTCTGAATGATGTTCTAACTTTTGCCAGTGTAGAGTACGCTGCTGTCGTTATCCTATTTATATTTGCCTCAGGAGATAGATTAGGTGTTACGTCCACACCCAGGTCTCTTTCGCGTGTCGTCACAGGTGTGTGTGTGTGTGTGGTCAGGCAAGTGGTGTGTGAGTGCAGGGGCGTTTGTGTATAGGGGAGGGGGGAGTCTTGGGAGGTCTTGGGAGGCGTGGGAAGTTGAAGGGATGGGTGAACTGGACACCAGGGTAGATAAGGTAGAGGATAGATAAGGTCACTAGTCGCTAGTGTGAATGTGTGTTTGTGCATGTGAGTGCGAGTGTGTGTGCATGAGTGTGTATATTTGTGTGTGTGTTTGTAGGGGGTGGGAGGGTGCATGGGAAATTGGGAGGGTGAGAGGGGTCAGAGATGGTAACTTCAGGTCAGGTGTGCTTGTATATTTGGTCAGTTGTAGGGGGAGTGGGAGTGGGAGTGGGGAGGGGAGTGTTTTGGGTTAATAAGATGGGGGGGTAAGAGAGTGTCTGGAGTATGAGTGTCTGGGGCCTTATCACCTTTCCACAAAAGTGTTAATCCTTTCTACTCTGACTGAACGTGTGTGTGTGTGTGCGTGTGCATGTGCGTGCATACGTGCGTGTGCGTGCGTGCGTGCGTGCGAGCACGTGCGTGTGCATGTGTCACGAAAGTCCCATAAGTGTCAACCTCTGCCCGGATGAGCCACTTGGAAATTTTAGATATATATGATATACTGAACAGGACTCTGTAATATTGTCCCTCACTCTGTACACCTGAATAATTGACCAGAGACGGGTACCTACCAGTCAGCCTCCCGCTCGCACAACTAGATGAGTAATGACGATGTATGGATGACGGGGTGATCCGTTTGTTGCCTCCCACTTGGTGATTCACTAAGTTCTAGTAGATTGATGATGGCGGTTCTTCTCTATCTAACACCAATCTCTGGAGTCAGTCACTGTGTCGTTGTGGCTGCTTTGTTGCTGTTCACTAATTTACTGTACCACTGTTCACTATAGATCCCTAGGCACCAATATGTAACCAAAAAGCCTAGTGGCCCTCCCACGGGGCCTGTGTTGGAGATTGTTCACTGTTTTACACAAAGTTCTAGTGATAGCACTGTACTTCTTTCTTTCCTATTGGCAGTTATACACTTAGTGATACCCTAGATCTGTGATCTGGCCCTATATCTTCAATAAACCCGAGAATATTGAAGATATTCGTAGAGCACGACCCTCCCGCTGGCTGGCTGACTGACTGACTGGGTGTGTGTGTGTGTGTACTCACCTAGTTGTACTTACCTAGTTGTGCTTGCGGGGGTTGAGCTCTGGCTCTTTGGTCCCGCCTCTCAACTGTCAATCAACAGGTGTACAGGTTCCTGAGCCTATTGGGCTCTATCATATCTACACTTGAAACTGTGTATGGAGTCAGCCTTCACCACATCACTTCCTAATGCATTCCATTTGTCAACCACTCTGACACTAAAAAAGTTCTTTCTAATATCTCTGTGGCTCATTTGGGCACTCAGTTTCCACCTGTGTCCCCTAGTGCGTGTGCCCCTTGTGTTAAACAGCCAGTCTTTATCAACCCTGTCAATTCCCTTGAGGATCTTGAATGTGGTGATCATGTCCCCCCTAACTCTTCTGTCTTCCAACAAAGTGAGGTTTAATTCCCATAGTCTCTCCTCATAGCTCATACCTCTCAGCTCGGGTACTAGTCTGGTGGCAAACCTTTGAACCTTTTCCATTTTAGTCTTATGCTTGACTAGATATGAACTCCATGCTGGTGCCGCATACTCCAGGATTGGTCTGACATATGTGGTATATAATGTTCTGAAAGATTCCTTACACAAGTTTCTAAAGGCCGTTCTTATGTTAGCCAACCTGGCATATGCTGCTGCTGTTATCCTCTTGATATGAGCATCAGGGGACAGGTCTGGCGTGATATCAACCCCCAGGTCTTTCTCTCTCTCGGACTCTTGAAGTATTTCATCTCCCAAATGATACCTTGTATCTGGTCTCCTGCTTCCTACCCCTATCTTCATTACATTACATTTGCTTGGATTAAACTCTAACAGCCATTTGTTCGACCATTCCTGCAGCTTGTCCAGGTCTTCTTGAAGCCTCAAGCTGTTCTCCTCTGTCTTAATCCTTCTCATAATTTTGGCGTCGTCAGCAAACATTGAAAGGAATGAGTCTATACCCTCTGGGAGATCATTTACGTATATCAGAAACAGGATAGGTCCAAGTACAGAGCCCTGTGGGACTCCACTGGTGACTTCACGCGTCTGAGGTCTCACCCCTCACTGTAACTCTCTGCTTCCTATTGTTTAGGTACTCCCTTATCCACTGGAGCGCCCTACCAGTTACTCCTGCCTGTTTCTCTAGCTTATGCATCAACCTTTTATGGGGTACTGTGTCAAAGGCTTTCCGACAGTACAAAAAAATGCAGTCCGCCCACCCTTCTCTTTCTTGTTTAATCTTTGTCACCTGATCGTAGAATTCTATCAATCCTGTAAGGCAAGATTTACCCTATCTGAACCCATGTTGATGGGTTGTCACGAAGTCTCTTCTCTCCAGATGTGTTACTAGGTTTTTTTCTCACAATCTTCTCCATCACCTTGCATGGTATACAAGTTAAGGACACTGGCCTGTAGTTCAGTGCCTCTTGTCTGTCACCCTTTTTGTATATTGGTACTACATTAGCAGTCTTCCATATTTCTGGTAGGTCCCCCGTTTCCAGTGACCTACTGTACACTATGGAGAGTGGTAGGCAAAGTGCTCCTGCACACTCTTTCAATACCCATGGCGAGATTCCATCCGGCCCAACAGCTTTTCTCGCATCCAGCTCCAATAGGTGCTTCTTGACCTCATCTCTTGTAATTTCGAACCTATCCAAGGTCACCTGGTTTGCTGCCACCTCTTCTAGCGCCGCGACATCTCCCTGTTCTATTGTAAAGACCTCCTGGAACCTTTTGTTGAGTTTTTCACACACCTCTTTGTCATTCTCTGTATACCTGTCCTCGCCCACCCTAATTTTCATCACCTGTTCCTTCACTGTTGTCTTCCTCCTGATGTGACTGTGTAGTAGCTTGGGTTCGGTCTTGGCTTTATTAGCTATATCATTTTCATACTTTTTCTCAGCTGCTTTTCTCACACTGACATACTCGTTCCTGGTTCTCTGGTATCTCTCTCTACTTTCTGGTGTTCTGTTATTACGGAAGTTCCTCCATGCCCTTTTGTTCTGCTCCTGTGCTTTCATACATTCCTTATTAAACCACGGATTCTTCCTTTGCTTCACTGTTTTTTCCTGTCGGGCTGGGACAAACCTGCTTACAGCCTCCTGACATTTTTGGGTGACATAGTCCATCATGTCTTGTACGGACTTGCTTCCGAGTTCTGTGTCCCAATGTGTATCCCATAGGAATTTATTCATTTCCTCATAGTTTTCCTTTCGGTACGCCAGCCCTTTGGTTCCCAGCTCTTTTTTGAGGGTGATAATTCCCAGCTCAACCTGGTACTCAAAGCTCAATACACTATGATCACTCATTCCCAAAGGGGCTTCCAGCTTAACTTCCCTTATATCCGACTCATTTAGGGTAAATATCAGATCAAGCAAGGCTGGTTCATCCCCTCCTCTCATTCTTGTCGGTCCCTTCTTGTGTGTGTGTGTGTGTGTGTGTGTGTGTGTGTGTGTGTGTGTGTGTGTGTGTGTGTGTGTGTGTGTGTGTGTGTGTGTGTGTACTCACCTATTTGTGCTTGCGGGGATTGAGCTGTGGCTCTTTGGTCCTGCCTCTCATCTGTCAATCAACTGGAGTACAGGTTCCTGAGCCTATTGAGCTCTATCATATCTACACTTGAAACTGTGTATGGAGTCAGCCTCCACCACATCATTGCCTAATGCATTCCATTTGTCAACTACTCTGACACTAAAAAAATTATTTCTAATATCTCTGTGGCTCATTTTAGCACTCAGTTTCTACCTGTGTCCTCTAGTGAGTGTGCCCCTTTAGTTAAATAGACTGCCTTTATCGACCCTGTCAATACCTCTGAGAATCTTGTACATGGTGATCATATCCCCCCTAACTCTTCTGTCTTCTAGCGACCTGAGGTTTAATTTCCATTGTCTCTCCTCGTAGCTGATACCTCTCAGCCCGGGTACTAGTCTGGTGGCAAACCTTTGAATTTTTTCCAGTTTGGTCTTATGCTTGACTAGATATGGACTCCGTGCTGGGGCTGCATGCTCCAGGATTGGTCTGACATAGGTGGTATACAAAGTTCTGAATGATTCCTTGCACAAGTGTCTAAATGCCGTTCTTATGTTAGCCAACCTGGCATATGCTGCTGATGTTATCCTCTTGATATGGGCTTCAGGGGACAGGTCTGGCGTGATATCAACCCCCAGGTCTTTCTCTCTCTTTCTCTTGAAGAATTTCATCTCCCAAATGATACCTTGTAACTGGCCTCCTGCTCCCTGCACCTATCTTCATTACATTACATGTGCTTGGGTTAAACTCTAACAACCATTTGTTCGACCATTCCTTTAGTTTGTCTAGGTCTTCTTGAAGCCTCAAGCTGTCCTCCTCTGTCTAAATCCTTATCATAATTTTGGCATCGTCCGCAAACATTGAGAGGAATGAATCTATTCCCTCCGGGAGATCGTTTACGTATATCAGAAACAGGATAGGACCGAGTGCAGATCAGTGTGGGACTCCACTGGTGACTTCACGCCAATCTGAGGTCTCACCCCTCACTGTAACTCTTTGCTTCCTATTGCTTAGGTATTCCCTTATCCACTGGAGCACTTTACCAGTTAATCCTGTCTGTCTCTCCAGCTTATGTAGAGGCCTCTTGTGTACTCACCTATTTGTACTCACCTATTTGTGCTTGCGGGGGTTGAGCTTTGGCTCTTTGGTCCCGCCTCTCAACTGTCAATCAACTGGTGTACAGATTCCTGAGCCTACTGGGCTCTATCGTATCTACATTTAAAACTGTGTATGGAGTCAGCCTCCACCACATCACTGCCTAATGCATTCCATCCGTTAACTACTCTGACACTGAAAAAGTTCCTTCTAACGTCTCTGTGGCTCATGTGGGTACTCAGTTTCCACCTGTGTCCCCTTGTTCGCGTCCCACCAGTGTTGAATAGTTTATCCTTGTTTACCCGGTCGATTCCTCTGAGGATTTTGTAGGTTGTGATCATGTCTCCCCTTACTCTTCTGTCTTCCAGTGTCGTAAGGTGCATTTCCCGCAGCCTTTGCTCGTAACTCATGCCTCTTAGTTCTGGGACTAGTCTAGTGGCATACCTTTGGACTTTTTCCAGCTTCGTCTTGTGCTTGACAAGGTACGGGCTCCATGCTGGGGCCGCATACTCCAGGATTGGTCTTACATATGTGGTGTACAAGATTCTGAATGATTCCTTACACAGGTTCCTGAACGCTGTTCTGATGTTAGCCAGCCTCGCATATGCCGCAGAAGTTATTCTTTTTATGTGGGCTTCAGGAGACAGGTTTGGTGTGATATCAACTCCTAGATCTTTCTCTCTGTTCGTTTCATTAAGTACTTCATCTCCTGTTCTGTATCCTGTGTTTGGCCTCCTATTTCCACCACCTAGTTTCATTACTTTGCATTTACTCGGGTTGAACTTCAACAGCCATTTGTTCGACCATTCACTCAGTCTGTCTAGGTCATCTTGTAGCCTCCTACTATCATCCTCAGTTTCAATCCTCCTCATAATTTTTGCATCATCGGCAAACATTGAGAGAAACGATTCTATACCCTCTGGAAGATCATTTACATATATCAGAAACAGTATAGGTCCAAGGACTGACCCCTGCGGTACTCCACTCGTAACGTCTCGCCAATCTGAGACCTCACCCCTCACACTGACTCGTTGTCTCCTGTTACTTAGGTACTCCTGTATCCAGCGGAGTACCTTCCCTTTCACTCCAGCCTGCATCTCCAGTTTTTTCACTAGCCTCTTGTGTGGCACTGTGTCAAAGGCTTTCTGACAATCCAAAAATATGCAGTCTGCCCACCCTTCTCTTTCTTGCCTTATTTTTGTTGCCTGTTCGTAGAATTCAAGTAACCCTGTGAGGCAGGACCTGCCATCCCTGAATCCATGTTGATGCTGTGTTACAAAGTTCTTTTGCTCCAGGTGCTCCACTAGCTTTCTTCGCACAATCTTCTCCATCATCTTGCATGGTATGCAGGTTAGGGACACTGGTCTGTAATTCAGTGCCTCCTGTCTATCCCCTTTCTTGTATATCGGGACTACGTTAGCTGCTTTCCAAATTTCTGGCAGTTCCCCTGTTGCCAGTGATTTGTTATACACCATGGAGAGCGGGAGGCACAGTTCTTCTGCTCCTTCCTTTAGTATCCAAGGGGAGATTCCATCTGGGCCTATAGCCTTTGTCACATCCAATTCTAGTAAACACTTCCTTACTTCCCCGCTGGTAATCTCAAACTCTTCCAGTGGTTCCTGGGTAGCTATTCCCTCTCTTATCTCTGGGATTTCTCCTTGCTCTATGGTGAAGACCTCTTGGAATTTCTTATTCAGTTCCTCACACACTTCCTTGTCGTTTGTAGTGAATCCTTCTGTCCCTAACCTTAATTTCATAACCTGTTCCTTTACTGTTGTTTTTCTCCTGATGTGGCTATGCAGCAATTTAGGCTGAGTCTTTGTCTTGCTTGCGATGTCATTTTCGTATTGTCTTTCTGCCTCTCTTCTCATCCTAACATATTCATTCCTGGCATTCTGGTATCTTTCTC
Organism: Procambarus clarkii; assembly: GCF_040958095.1. Classification (NCBI taxonomy): domain Eukaryota; kingdom Metazoa; phylum Arthropoda; class Malacostraca; order Decapoda; family Cambaridae; genus Procambarus; species Procambarus clarkii. The sequence continues at coordinate 11,345,237 of NC_091170.1, forward strand.
TGCTCTCCAGTGTCCTGTTATTCCTATAGTTTCTCCACGCTCCTTTACTTTGCTGCTTAGCTAGCCTACATCTCTGATTAAACCATGGGTTTCTCATCTTCATTTCACTGTTTTCCTTTTGGACTGGGACAAACTTGTTTGCTGCATCCTTGCATTTTTGCGTGATGTATTCCATCATATCTTGGGCCGTCTTTTCCCTGAGCTCTGTTTCCCATGCTATATCTGCTAGGCATTTTCTTATCTCCTAATAGTTTCCCTTTCGGTATGCTAACCTTTTGGTTTCGGTATCCCTCCTCGAGTTCAATAACCCTTCTTCAATCAGGTACTCAAACACCAATACACTGTGGTCGCTCATTCCTACTGGGTCCTCAAAACTGATTTCTCTTATGTCAGAGTCGTTCAGGGTGAAAACCAGGTCGAGTCTCGCTGGTTCGTCATTTCCTCTCATCCTTGTGGGTTCACTGACATGCTGGGTTAAGAAGTTTCTAGTCGCCACCTCCAGTAGTTTGGCTCTCCACGTATCCTCGCCTCCATGCGGTTCCTTGTTCTCCCAATCAATCCTGCCGTGATTGAAGTCCCCCATGATGAGCAGGTGGGATCTATTTCTACAGGCAGAAGAGGCTGCCCTGTCAATTATAGTGTTAACTGCCATGTTGTTGCTTTCGTACTCTTGACTGGGTCTTCTGTCATTTGGTGGAGGATTATATATTACTGCTACTACTATCCTTGGTCCTCCCGTTGTCATGGTGCCTGCTATGTAGTCTCTGAAACCCTCACAACCCGTGATAGCCATCTCCTTAAAACTCCATTCCTTTCTCATGAGTAGGGCCACTCCTCCTCCCCTACCTTCCCTCTCTTTCCTTATTATTGTGTACTCCTGGGGAAACACGGCATTCGTTATGATTCCAGAGAGTTTTGTTTCAGTGAGTCCAATTACATCTGGGTTCACTTCTTGTGCTCTTTCCCTTAGTTCACTTGCCTTGCTTGTGATCCCATATATGTTCGAGTACATTGCCCTGAAACTAACTCTCTTCTGCTTCTCCTCTGGGGAGGACCTGTGGGGTCTGGGGTGAGCGGGAGCTGGGAGGATCTGGTATGGGGAGACTGGTGGAGGAGGAAGGGCTTGGGGGGGTAGGGGGGAGGGGGAGGGTAGGGGGAGTGGGTGAGGGGGAGGGTAGGGGGAGTGGGTGAGGGGGGAGGGGGAGGGTAGGGGGAGTGGGTGAGGGAGGGAGGGTTAGGGGGGTGGGTAAGAGGGGAAGGGTTGGGGGGATGGGGGAGAAAGGGGGGTTTGGGGGGGCAATAAAGTGGGGAGGGCTTGGGGGGCGTGGGGGGAAAGGGAAGGCTGAGGTGGCTGAGGAAGAGGGGAGGGTTTTGGGGAGTGGTGGAGAGGGGAAGGCTTAGGTGGGTTGGGGGAGAGTGGGGAGCTTAGGGGGTGGGGGAGAATGGAGGGCTTGTGGGTGGGAGGGACGGAAGGGCATGTGGGAGAAGGGAGGGCTTGGGGGATGGGGGAGAAGGGAGGTCCTGGGGGAGGGGGGAGTGGGAGGAGAGGGGTTGCCTTAGGTGTGTGTGTGTGTGTGTGTGTGTTGAGGAAATGTGTGCAAACACACACACTTGTTAGAACACACAGGTGTGTATGGTACAGGTGAACGATATTATATATTTCTGTCCGTCTGTCATAAAGTCATGCAATTTTCTGCGACTAAATTTGTGAGAGCATGTGTGTGTGTGTGTGTGTGTACTCACCTAGTTGTGTTTGCGGGGGTTGAGCTCTGGCTCTTTGGTCCCGCCTCTCAACTGTCAATCAACTGTTGTACAGATTATGGAGCCTATTGGCTGGAGCCTATTCTGGAGCTTCTATGAAATCTATATTTGAGATTGTGGAGGGAGTCTGCTTCCACAACATCACGGCCTATTGCATTCCATTTGTTATCTATTCTGACACTGAAAAAATTATTTGTAATGTCTTTGTAGCTAATTTCGGTACTAAGTTTCTACCTGGGTCTCCTTGTCCGTGGTCCACCCATGCTAAATAGTTTGTCATTGTCCACCCAGTCAATTCCCATGAGAAATTTGTAGGGGGTTATCATGTCTTCCCTTATTCTTCTGTCTTCCAGGTACGTGAGATTTAGATCCCGTATCCTTTCCTCGTAGCTCATACCACTCAGTTCTGGGAGTCTGGTGGCATACCTCTGAATCTTCTCTTTGTCTTGTGTTTAAGTAGTTTTGGACTCTAGGCTGGAGTTCAATAATCCAGAACTGGTCTGACATAGGTGGTATACAAGGTCCTGAACGATACCTTACACAAGATTTTAAAGGTAGTTCTTATGTTGGCCAATTTAGCACATGCTGCTGATGATATCCTTGTGATGTGGGCAGGATGGGGCCAAGAGTTACCAGAGCCCTGTGTGACTCTGCTGGTGATATCTCGCCACTCTGATGTATACACGCTCACATTTAATCGTTGTTTCCTGTTGCTTAGATACTCCTTTATCCACTGGAGCATCTTACCCTTTACTCCTGCCTGTTTTTCCAACTTTTGTAATAGCCTTTTATGGGGTAATGGCAAAGACTTTTTTGACAGTCTAGGAAAACTAGGTCCGCATATCATTCTCTTTCTTGCCTAATTTTTGTCGCCTGGTCATAGAATTATGTTAAGCCTGTGAGGCATGATTTACTATCCGTAAACCCATGCTGGTGGTGTGTTATAATGGTCTTTCCCTTCAGATGTTCTACGAGCCTTATCATCACGCTCTTCTCCATCCCCTTGTTCAGTGCCTCTTGCCTGTCACCCTTTTTGTATATTAGGACTACATTAGCTGTATTCCAGCTTTCCAATAGGTCTCTGGTCTCCAGTGACCTGTTATACACCATAGACAGTGGCACACTTAGTGCTTCTGCACCCTCTTTTAGCATCCATGGTGAGATTCAGTCAGACCCAATAGCCTTTGTCACATTCAGCTCAAAAAGCATCCTTTAACCTCATCACTGGTGAGCTCAAATTCCTTCAAGGTTGCATTGTTTGCTGTCTCCTCATTTAGTGCAGGGACTTCTTCTTGTTCTATTGTGAAGATCTGGAATTTCTTGTTGAGTTCTTCACAAACCTTCTTGCTGTTCTCTGCGTATCTGTTCTCCCCTTTTCTCAGTCTCCCCACTTGATCCTTCACTGCCGTTTTCTTCCTAATGTAGATGTGGAGCAGTTTTGGTTGGGTCTTGGCTTTACTGACAGCTGGGTGGACAGCGCTTCGGATTCGTAGTCCTGAGGTTCCGGGTTCGATCCCCGGTGGAGGCGGAGGCAAATGGGCAAAATTTTTCTTTCGCCCTGATGCCCCTGTTACCTGTTACCTAGCAGTAAATAGGTGCCTGGCAGTTAGACAGCTGCTTCCTGGGGTGGAGGTCTGGCCGAGGACCTGGCCGCGGGGACACTAAGCCCCGAAATCATCTCAAGATAACCTCAAGTTAACCTACTATCATTTTCATACTGTCTCTATGCTTCTCTCCTCCCTCTGAGGTACTCATTTCTGGCCTCTGGTATCTCTTCCTGCTCTCTGGTATTCTGTCATTCCTGTAGTTTCTCCATGTTCGTGTACCCAATTGCTTCGCTACCTTACATTCCTGATTGAACCATAGATTTTAATATTGTTTTTCATTTTTCTCCTTTTGGGCTAGGATAACCCTGTCTGCCGCGTCTTGCCACTTCTGGGTGACGTAGTCCATCATATACTGTAGTAATTTCTATGGGTTCTGTTTCTCATGGTATTCCCATCAGGAAGTTGCTCATCTCGTCATATTTTCCTCTTCGGTAATTTAGCCTTTTCCTTCCCTGATCCATTCCTTGGATAGGTAATCACTACCTCCACCACTCTCAAATGTCAATACACTGTGGTCACTCATTCCCGCGGGGGCTTCAAATTTGACTTCCATTATTTCAGACTCATTCAAGGTGAATATCAGGTAGAGTCTAACTAGTTCGTCATTGCCTCTCATTCTTGTGGGTCTCTTAAAATGTTGGTTCAGAAAGTTTCTTGTTGCCATTCCTGCAAGCAACGGAAGCTCCTCTCTCTATATTATATTATTGGTTGCCATATTGTTCCTATTGAACTCTTGTCTGGGTCTTCTGTCATTTAGTGGAGGGTTGTATATGACTGATACTTTTATCTTAGGACCAACCAGTGTCACATTTCCTGTTATGTAGTCTGAATCCTTCACAGCCCGGAATTTCCATCAACAATATTCAAAATTCTAGTCCTTTCTTATCAGCAGGACCACGCCTCCTCCTCCTCTCCCTTCCCTCTCTTTCCTTACTATATAGTAGTCCTCCGTGTGTGTGTACTCGCCTAATTGTACTCTCCTAATTGTGCTTGCGGGGGTTTAGCTATGGCTCTTTGGTCCCGCCTCTCAACCGTCAAACAACTGGTGTACAGATTCCTGAGCCTTCTGGGCTCTATCATATCTACATTTGAAACTGTGTATGGAGTCAGCCTCCACCACATCACTTCCTAGTGCATTCCATTTACTAACTACTCTGACACTGAAAAAGTTCTTTCTAATGTCTCTGTGGCTCATTTGGGTACTCAACTTCAACCTGTGTCCCCTTGTTCGCGTCCCTCCAGTGCTGAATAGTTCATTCTTATTTACCCGGTCGATTCCCCTGAGGATTTTGTAGGTTGTGATCGTGTCCCCCCTTACTCTTCTGTCTTCCAGTGTCGTAAGGTGCATTTCCCGCAGCCTTTCCTCATAACTCATACCTCTTAGTTCTGGGACTAGTCTAGTAGCATACCTTTGGACTTTTTCCGGCTTCGTCTTGTGCTTGACAAGGTACGGGCTCCATGCTGGGGCCGCATACTCCAGGATTGGTCTTACATATGTGGTGTACAAGATTCTGAATGATTCCTTACACAGGTTCCTGAACGCCGTTCTGATGTTAGCCAGCCTCGCATATGCCGCAGACGTTATTCTCTTTATGTGGGCTTCAGGAGACAGGTTTGGTGTGATATCAACTCCTAGATCTTTCTCTCTGTCTGTTTCATTAAGTACTTCATCTCCTATTCTGTATCCTCTGTCTGACCTCCTGTTTCCACTGCCTAGTTTCATTACTTTGCATTTACTCGGGTTGAACTTCAACAGCCATTTGTTGTACCATTCACTCAGTCTATCTAGGTCATCTTGTAGCCTCCTACTATCATCCTCTGTTTCAATCCTCCTCATAATTTTTGCATCGTTGGCAAACATTGAGAGGAACGAATCTATACCCTCTGGGAGATCATTTACATATACCAGAAACAGTATAGGTCCAAGGACTGACCCCTGCGGGACTCCACTTGTGACGTCTCGCCAATCTGAGACCTCACCCCTCACTCAGACTCGTTGTCTCCTGTTGCTTAGGTATTCCTCTATCCACCGGAGTACCTTCCCTTTCACTCCAGCCTGCATCTCCAACTTTCGCACTAGCCTCTTGTGTGGCACTGTATCAAAGGCTTTCTGACAATCCAAAAATATGCTGTCTGCCCACCCTTCTCTTTCTTACCTTATTTTTGTTGCCTGGTCGTAGAATTCAAGTAACCCTGTGAGGCAGGACCTGCCATCCCTGAACCCATGTTGATGCTGTGTTACAAAGTTCCTTCGCTCCAGATGCTTCACTAGTTTTTTTCGCACAATCTTCTCCATCAGCTTGCATGGTATGCAGGTTAGGGACACTGGCCTGTAGTTCAGTGCCTCCTGTCTATCCCCTTTCTTGTATATCGGGACTACGTTAGCTGCTTTCCAAATATCTGGCAGTTCCTCTATTGACATTGATTTGTTATACACTGTGGAGAGGGGTAGGCACAGTTCTTTTGCTCCTTCCTTTAGAACCCAAGTGGAGATTCCATCTGGGCCTATAGCCTTTGTCACATCCAACTCTAGTAAACACTTCCTTACTTCCCCCCCCGTAATCTCAAACTCTTCCAGTGGTTCCTGGTTAGCTATTCCCTCACTTACCTCTGGAATTTCTCCTTGATCTAAGGTGAAGACCTCCTGGAATTTCTTATTCAATTCCTCACACACTTCCTTTTCATTTGTAGTGAATCCCTCTGCCCCTATCCATAATTTCATAACCTGTTCGTTTACTGTAGTTTTTCTCCTGATGTGGATATGCAGCAATTTAGGCTGAGTCTTTGCCTTGCTTGCGATGTCATTTTCGTATTGTCTTTCTGCCTCTCTTCTCATCCTGACATATTCATTCCTGGCATTCTGGTATCTTTCTCTGCTCTCCAGTGTCCTGTTATTCCAATAGTTTCTCCATGCCATTTTACTTTGCTGCTTAGCTAGCCTACATCTCTGATTAAACCACGGGTTTCTCATTTTCATTTCTCTGTTTTCCTTTTGGACTGGGCCAAACTTGTTTGCTGCGTCCTTGCACTTTTGCGTGATGTAATCCATCATATCTTTAGCCGTCTTTGCCCTGAGCTCTGTTTCCCGCTGTGTGTGTGTGTGTGTGTGTGTGTGTGTGTGTGTGTGTGTGTGTGTGTGTGTGTGTGTGTGTGTGTGTGTGTGTGTGTGTGTGTGTGTGTGTGTGTGTGCTCACTTAGTTGTGCTTGCGAGGGTTGAACTCTGGCTCTTTGGTCCCGCCTCTCAACCGTCAATCAACAGGTGTACAGGTTCCTGAGCCTATTGGGCTCTATCATATCTACACTTGAAACTGTGTATGGAGTCAACCTCCACCACATCGCTTCCTAATGCATTCCGTTTGTCAACCACTCTGACACTAAAAAAGTTCTTTCTAATATTTCTGTGGCTCATTTGGGCACTCAGTTTCCACCTGTGTCCCCTAGTGCGTGTGCCCCTTGTGTTAAACAGCCTGTCTTTATCAACCCTGTCGATTCCCTTGAGAATCTTGAATGTGGTGATCATGTCCCCTCTAACTCTAATGTCTTCCAACGAAGTGAGGTTTAATTCCCGTAGTCTCTCCTCGTAGCTCATACCTCTCAGCTCGGGTACTAGTCTGGTGGCAAACCTTTGAACCTTTTCCAGTTTAGTCTTATGCTTGACTAGATATGGACTCCATGCTGGAGCTGCATACTCCAGGATTGGTCTGACATATGTGGTATATAATGTTCTGAAAGATTCCTTACACAAGTTTCCAAAGGCCGTTGTTATGTTAGCCAATCTGGCATATGCTGCTGATGTTATCCTCTTGATATGAGCTTCACGGGACAGGTCTGGCGTGATATCAACCCCCAGGTCTTTCTCTCTCTCTGACTCTTGAAGTATTTCATCTCCCAAGTGATACCTTGTATCTGGTCTCCTGCTTCCTACCCCTATCTTCATTACATTACATTTGCTTGGGTTAAACTCTAACAGCCATTTGTTCGACCATTCCTGCAGCTTGTCCAGGTCTTCTTAAAGCCTCAAGCTGTCCTCCTCTGTCTTAATCCTTCTCATAATTTTGGCGTCGTCAGCAAACATTGAGAGGTATGAGTCTATACCCTCTGGGAGATAATTTACGTATACCAGAAACAGGATAGGTTCAAGTACAGAGCCCTGTGGGACTCCACTGGTGACTTCACGCCAGTCTGAGGTCTCACCCCTCACTGTAACTCTCTGCTTCCTATTGCTTAGGTACTTCCTTATCCACTGGAGCGCCCTACCAGTTACTCCTGCCTGTTTCTCTAGCTTATGCATTAACCTTTTATGGGGTACTGTGTCAAAGGCTTTCCGACATTCCAAAAAAATGCAGTCCGCCCACCCTTCTCTTTCTTGCTTAATCTTTGTCACATGATCGTAGAATTCTATCAAGCCTGTAAGGCAAGATTTACCCTCCCTGAAACCATGTTGATGGGTTGTTACGAAGTCTCTTCTCTCCAGATGTGTTACTAGGTTTTTTCTCACAATCTTCTCCATCACCTTGCATGGTATACAAGTTAGGGACACTGACCTGTAGTTCAGTGCCTCTTGTCTGTCACCCTTTTTGTATATTGGTACTACATTAGCAGTCTTCCATATTTCTGGTATGTCCCCCGTTTCCAGTGACCTACTATACACTATGAAGAGTGGTAAGCAAAGTGCTGCTGCACACTCTTTCAATACCCATGGTGAGATTCCATCCGGCCCAACAGCTTTTCTCGCATCCAGCTCCAATAGGTGCTTCTTGACCTCATCTCTTGTAATTTCGAACCTATCCAAGGTCACCTGGTTTGCTGCCACCTCTTCTAGCGCCGTGGCATCTCCCTGTTCTATTGTAAAGACCTCCTGGAACCTTTTGTTGAGTTCTTCACACACCTCTTTGTCATTCTCTGTGTACCTGTCCTCGCCCACTTTAAGTTTCATCACCTGTTCCTTCCCTGTTGTCTTCCTCCTGATGTGAGGCTTTGGTTCGGTCTTGGCTTT